>NW_027366400.1:0-73396 GCF_046119375.1 Phyllobates terribilis | reverse complement strand
ATCCTAAAGCTACACAAAGATTGAGTTTCGGGACTGCTTTCAAAGACTTTGTAATATGAACTCAAAATGGGAGATTACTTGCTAAGAGAAAACTTGGAGATATGGGCTCGGGCACATTTAAAGGTAATGTCTTATGTCATCAATATTATTATAGATTCATCCCTTAGATGATGCTACATTATATTATCATCAAATTGATGACATCATATTGTCATCAAATTGATTGACAATATAGTGTCCTTATTCATAATGTAATCAATAGTCTATTGATGACACTATGAAAGTAAATAATGCTTTACATACAAAAGTTTTGGCTTGAATAATGGAATGTCATCACACAGATGACACTACAATGGAGTGTCATCACCCATATGACACTACACTTCAGGGATGACATCATATTGTCATCACTCAAATGACACTAACACTAAAAAGTAGTAATCCATAATACTTTATATTACGTGTGATTGATACAACATTATGACAACCAACAGCTCAGAAATTATAAATGTGATGTTAAAAGAAGCAAGAGCCTACCAACTTGTGGCACTACTAGAGTACAAAAAAGAATTGCTATCAAGTTAGTTCTATAGACGTAGAAAATTGGTTGAAAAGAACAACAAAAGTTTGCCTCCTCATTTAATCAGTGTGATAGAGAAGGTACAATGAGGCACAAAGGTACAAAACTAGATTAATAATGTTCAATTACAGTTTGTTGGAGGAATGTTTAACGGAGTGGTAGATATTTCAAAGAAGATGTGTAGGTTTAGGGTCTTTGATTTGGATCACATTCCATGTATGCATGCATTAGTCGCAATTCAGAAGATCAAGGGTAACATAAATGATTTTTTGAGTATTATCTCCATTCCACTTGGAAAAATTCATACGGGGAAACTATATATCTGGTGCCTATGAAGTCACAACGGATTGTCTCGAAGGACATATGAGCATAGTATGTAATCCACCATACGTGAAGAAACAAGGTGGAAGCCCAAGGAAACATAGATTACTTTCTCAAGGAGAGTTTAGAAATAGCTTCATCAAAAAAGAGAGAAAACCAATCAATTGTGGGAAATGTAGAAATACTGGACATAATAGGAAAACTTGTCATTATATTGTCTCAAGTAGCAAGAACATTATAATGAAAGTAGTGGGTGACACGGATGTCGTGAGGGGGTAATGGGATTACCAAGGTAGTGGAAGGGAAATACCCCTTCTTTAAACATCGTGGCCTCGAGCAGTGCCGCCCTCTCTTGATCCAAAACTGAAGCCATGTACATAGAGGACTTCTCAACGCTAACACATAAGTCGGACATGGTTTTGAAGTGCTCCAAACACCTCATTAGAACGCCAACTGAACCTACATTACCACGGAAAAATAGTGCAATGTCATTGGAAAAAATGAGATGTGTAAGCCTCACATCCTTGCAATGTTGATGGAAATGGAATGAACTCCTAGATATCTCCTTCTTGATCAATCAAGAGAGGATCTCCATGCATATCACAAAGAGGATTGGGGTGAGAGGGTCACCTTGGCAGAGGCCACGCTTTTCGGGGAAGAAATCATGGATGCCTTTGTTGATGTTGATGGAATAGGACACCATAGTCACACACTCCAGGATCCATGCCATGAACGTAGGAGGTATCCCAAGGTGTAGGAGGGCCAAGCGGATGAAGCCCCAAGATACCGAGTCATACGCCTTGGTGAGATCTTCATTCAAGAAACATCGCCTAGTGTCCCTTCTCACATTGTATCTCCACAAGAGCTCTTGTGCAAGAAACACATTATCCGACATCACTACATAGGCACTTTGAAGACTTCTTGACAAGATTAGAGGGTACCTCAGTGTGTGGGATAAGTTGATTATCTCCTTCGTGAGTAGAAGGGAACTTATTGAATCGGTGCTCCAAGGGTGTGCGGGTTTTTGGCTCTCCATTCTTCCTATGCCGACTAATGTTCACACAAGTTTGGTTGCTATTTGTAGAAGTTTTCTTTGTAAGCGTCCTCGGGTTAGATGGGTTGATATTTGGGTTCCATGGAAGGAAGGAGGTGGTTGACTCTTGGACCTTAGCGTTTGGAACAAGTGTTTTATGATCAAGTACTATTGGCATATTGGTCATAGGCACGAAAGCTTGTGGGTTAAGGTGGGTCCATCACTGATACCTTGGCCTTATGGAACCCCACAACTTGGTTTCTCATAGATGTGCTAATCAAGGCTATCTCCATGCCCGTACTATAATTGACAATCTTGATGACCGCGAGGTGAGCACCTCAAAGACTATTTCAGCTTGGTGTGTGGAGGGTGAGTTCAAGATGGTGTCAGCTTATGAGTCCTTTGTACTAGGTTCCCGGTGGTGAGGTGGTCCAAGGTGGTGTGCCAGGCGCATAATAAAACTAAGCAATCCTTCATCAGATGGCTTTCATCGCTAGGAAAGTTATCCACTTAGGATCGGCTTCATTTCCATGATATCTACCCTGGTTGTCGCCTTTGTGGGGAGGATCTTGAGACCCATGACCACTCGTTCTTTGGCTGCCCCTATGCTAGCTCTATTTGACGTGAAGTGTGTGTTAGACTCGTTATTCCGGTGGTAGTTTCATCGGTGCGGCGTGCCTTGTGCTGGCTGTGGCGTCATACTCATGATGATGGGTGCTTTTCTAGGGCTCGTGTCTATGCTCTCTCGGCAGTAGTTTACTTCATTTGGAATGCTTTGAATGCTCATATCTTTGATTATAACCTCTTTCTCCCGAGGTTGTGGCGAGATTGACCATTGCACATGTCTTCAGATTGCTTCAGGATAGATTTTCTGTTAGTATTTGTGGACCGTGAAGATCTTAGCCCTAACTAAAGATTGAACTTTTGTGCGGAAATAAAAGACTAAGAACAAATAAACACTCAATTCCAAAACGATGCTGATTTGATTTCTCGTAGAACTTACAACTATTAGACAAACACATAGTTCTCAGTTTCTCCTAAACTCTCCTAATAATTGCCTAAGTCCTAAATCAAGATGAACTCTTTTTCTCTAGTTCAACAACCACATTTAAAGATAAATGAACTTAACTATTTATACTATGGCATAATCACCAGGAAATAGTTACCTAAAAGCATGTAAATAATAATAAATAAACTACTGAATCTAAACTAGCCGAATATAATGACAAACTAGCTTCAACTGATAAGATCTCGAATCTGGTAAATCTTAGGCGAAACAAATCTTTCCTTCTATAGCTCTTGGAAGATTTATTTCCATATATAAGCGCTAGGTCCCCTTGAGTGTCTTCGGTCCCCTTGAGCGCGTTCTCCTTGTGTAGCGTGTTACTTCTGCAGCTCGATCCTTCACTCTTAATGTTCGGTCCCCTCCAGCGTCACTCGGTTCCCTTGCTCCTAGTTAAGCGCCTTGAGTGCTATTCTTCTCATTGGACTCGCTCTTGTATCTCCACTTCAGCTCATTGCTTTCCATGCTTAAACCTCCTAAATAACTCAAAGGCCTATCGATTTCTAGCGATATCTTACTCAATACACATATTAGTTCTTAAGGCAGTTTGTTATCATTAAAACTGAGGCATTTTCAGTTACAAGAACTACGAGACTAGTTCATATAACCAACAATTTCCCCTTTTTATGATGACAAACTTAGAATCCTGGCATAGGCATACTATAGAGATGAGAAGGAAGTAGCTCTCAATTCCCCCTTAATCTATGAACAAGTAATACGCATCGCCCTTTAACTGTCATATGTTCTAGTTCCCCCTAAATTAAATAACTCTTATGCTTGTAATATTCCCCCTTTTGACATCGTGTAAAAAGGAATGTTCAATATTAATCAAGGGAAACTAAGAGTAGTGCATGCATGCCTTCTAGAGAAATGAGTAAGTGATACTAAAGAAAACACAACATGTCTAGCCCTATCTCAGTACGCACTAGAGCAAGCAGGTAAGTGAACCAAAACAAGCTTATCATTGATAAAAATTTGAGAGCGCACATCAAAGACAGTCAAAAAGAGCAAAAGACAAGACAGTTAGAAGGGCTTTTGGATTATTCTAAGGATCCCTAAAGAGAACTGAGATGGCAGCTACTCCCAGTGGTACTCGTCCTCGCAATCATCCTCGCAGCCCTCTTTCAGAGGCCTTATCATGAGTGCCTTCATGTGATGAAGGTGCCAATCGATCATTCAACGGAGCCCTGATAGATGCCAATTAGTATGAAGTACATCCTCTAAGATGCGATGCTGAATTTCCTCTAAGCTCATGTTCGGCGGTAACAGCGGCTTGGGCTCCTTCAGGGGCTCTTGATTTGGCGAGGTCTGGGATCTGATTTGGGAGGGGCTGAGGTATCTGGATTGGGTTTGGGCTCCGCCTTGGTCTCGGTTCGGGGAGTGGATCCTAGAAGCATCTTTTCTACTAGCGCATCCATACTAGCGTGTTTAAGCAACCTGCGCAGCCCAGTCTCGTTGATGATGCTCTCACAAGGCGTCTCTTTGACGGGTCTGTAAATTCCCAGATCAAGCAAGATCTTTTTCACTATGTGGGGATAGAGGAGAGCGTGGTTCTTGTGCATCTTCACCGTCAGCATATGAGAAAGGATGAGGCTCGGTGTGTCTATGATACTACCTTCAATGACTTTGCGCAGCAGGCACGCATCCGTGATGGTTACTATATCGCGCTTCTCTTGTCGGGGGATGATGTTGCACAGTATGATGTAGTGAATGAGCTTTGTGCCGAAGCTCAGCATGTGCGTCTTGATCTCCTTTGGACGCGCTTTCCCTACCAGCAGATCCAGGGTCTCGGCCTTGCCTGAGGGCCAGTTCTTCTTCGGCAGAGATACATACCCTTCGCCCGTCGGTAGGTCGAGCACCTTCCCCAGGAGCTTGATGTTCAGCGTCTTTCGCTTGTCCCCTCTAGAATATGGGCCACAGAGTAGAGCTGTCCTGGAGAGGGGGCCATGACCACTAGTGCGCTATAGAATTTGCGCACTTCCTCATGGTCGACGATGAAGGGGTCGACTTCTAATTCTGACGTGGCAGTGACGTTGAATTCTGCAGGGTTGAGGATGGACCAGAACCCTTGCCCGATGATAAGGGGCTCGATCACGACGCGGGTGGAGAACTTGTCGTGGGAAGGCGGTAGGTAGAGGAACTTGTCGCTTTCACTTGCAATGATTGTCTTTTGGCGCTTCTGGGTGGTGGAGGAAGGAGTGATGGCTAGGGATCTTTTGTGGGACAACTGAGGTGGTGGAGAAGGAGGAGTGGGGAGTGCTAGGGTAGTGGAAGTGATGGAGAGAGGCTGGTGGGTGGACTCGTCATGCATGGAAGCGGTAGGAGTGTGTTCAGTGGAGTAGGTGGAAAAGGCTTTGGGTTTGGTGGAGGAGATAGGGTGAATAGGCGCTAGGTTTGGGTGGTCATAGGGGCTGGAGATGTGGTGTAAGAAGAAGGTGGTGGAGGTGGTGAGGATGCGGGAGGATGAGTGGGCACTTTTTCAAGTATAGGGGAGAGAGTCTTTTGAGGTGCTGGGTCGGTGGAGGCTAGCGCTGATGAAGTAGAAGGTGGAACTGAAGAGGCGACTTTCGAGATCTCCATGAATTCCTGAAATTTTAGGAACACTGCCCATTTCTCTGCGTCGATGTTCATGGTATTGGCCATTTGAGTCTGTTTGAGAGAGTAGATGTGAAGGGGATATGGCGAGTAATAGCGTGAAGCTGCTGGTTTGAGAGATGAATGCTTGGGAGAAAGGAATTTTAAGTAGAGAGTGAATAGTGTGAAGGCGGTGAAGAGGGGCTGAATCTGGTCTGAGGGATTATTTATGGAGGGCGGTGAACGGTCGAATCACAACGGCCTGATTTCAAATCTAGAACGGCGCCTCGTTTATCACAGAAGCAAGTAGATGTTGGTGAGCTGGCGAGTAATGAGTACCTAGAAGATAATCGACCGTTAAGACGCTCGGTCCCTATAATTTTGTCGGTCCCTACAGTCAGTTCCTAATCTGATCTGAGTTGTACTCTATTATGGGTTACTCGGTCCCCAAGGACGCAAAATCTGTGCTTGTTATCTCTTATACTTTCTCGGTCCCCATGTACTGGCACGCTGTGTCTCAATTCCCATTCTCGGTAGGATAATTTAACTCGCTTAAGCACATAAATATCTCACACACACAAAGGGACAAAGAAGCTCTTTTAAAAACAATAAGTGTTAAGCATTCATGGGTAGGCTTTTTGACATCTCAATGAGTATTCTCAATTGTGGCTTATATGGTCATAGGGAACATGACACTGAGATCAAGGCTAAGGGATTGGCCTATAAGCACGAATCATATCTGGGGGGCTTGATTATAAGGTTAAGAAGCGATCATCGTGCATATGTATAAGGGCTTGAAAATGAAGAGCATGCATATGGATCAAATTTTAGCAAGCAGTAGTGAAATCCTAGAAGGGGCGTAACTAAGCATATATCATTTAGCATCACAAAGAGCACGCGAAGGACGAATACCCATAAGAGTATAAGCTAGGTTCGCGCACGTATTAGTCCTATGTTCCCAAGATTAAAAGAAGTATTGAACTACAAAAGATCAAGGAAAGAAGATTACGTGGAAGGAGATGCTTAATGAAAGGGGATCAAGCCCAAGTGAAGTCTGAGTTTGATGAATGGTTCCTTATTCAAGGCCTTGGTGGAAATGTCTGCTATTTGATCCTCAGTCCTACAGTGAGTGAGCTCGATGTGCTTATTCTCTACATTATCTCGAAGGAAGTGGTGACACATGTCAATGTGCTTTGTTCGAGAGTGATGCACAAGATTCTTTGAGATATTGATCGCGCTTATGTTGTCACACTTTATTTCAATTGATCCCATTGAAATGCCGAAGTCAGTGAGTTGTTGCTTGAGCCATAGAAGTTGAGCACAACAAGAAGCGGTTGCTATGTATTCTGCCTCGGTAGTGCAACTACTGAGTTCTGCTTGCGAGAGCACCAAGAGACGAGACAAGGGCCTAGGAATTGTGCCATACCTGATGTGCTCTTTTGATCAACGAGATAACCTACATATTCATCATATGTATATCCAACAAGGGTAAAATCACAGTTCTTAGGGTACCATAAACAAAGATTATCAGTCCCTTTCAGGTAACGAAGGACACGCTTGATAATAGCAACATGCGACTCCCTAGGATCGGATTGGAAACGTGCACACAGACTCACTGCAAAAACAATATCAGGCCTAGAGGCGGTTAAGTACATTAAAGATCCTAACATACCTCTATAGAGTGTTTCATTCGCCTTTGGTCCGTTAAGGTCCGCATCAAGCTTAGTGCATGTGGACACTGGAGGGTGAAGGGGCTTGATGTTGTCCATCCCAAACTTCTTTATGATCTCCCTAAGGTATTTTTGTTGATGAATTTGAATGCCTTCAGCTTTTTGCACCCCCTATCATGCTCATGTTGAACTTGCTGCTCATCACGTCTTTGAATTTCTCTACAAGCGACATGTTAGTGGAGCCAAAAATGATATCATCAAGGTATACCTGAACCACTAGGATGTCGCCCTTGTGTTCTTGGATGAAGAGCGTCTTGAAGATTGTTCCCCTTTTGTAGTTGTTGGTAAAGAGGTAATCGGAGAGACACTCATCCCATGCCCTTGGTGCTTGCTTTAACCCATAGAGGGCCTTGTCCAGGAAATACACGTGCTCTGGGTGAGTTGAGTCCTCAAAGTCAAGGGAATGCTTCACATACACTTCTTCGTTGAGAACACCATTAAGGAAGGCCGTTTTTACATCCATTTGAAACAGCTTGAAGCCCTTATGCAAAGTGAAGGCAATTAGAAGACGAATGGCCTCTAATCTGGCAACAGGACCATAGGTCTCGTCATAATCGATCCCTTCTTGTTGATTGTATCCTTGTGCTACTAAACGTGCTTTGTTCCTTACCACAACTCCTGAACCATCAAGCTTGTTGCAAAACACCCAACGAGTGCCTATGATGGTGCAATTAGAGGGCTTAGGAACTAGACGCCAAACCTTATTCATCTCAAACTCATGAATCCCTTCTTGCATGGCTGCCACCCAATCTGGATCAAGGATGGCTTCTTTGATGTTATTAGGCTCACAAAGGCTGGTGTCCTCAGTTGTTTCATCAAGTGATTCAGTGATTGCCTCTAGAGGTGCTAGTTGAGCTACACGAGAGCGAGTGTGAATCCCAGAATGGACTGTGGTGAGCATGTTCTCTAGAGGATGAGCATCTTGTTGTTGAAAAGCCCTATTGGGAGGCTCTGTGTTGTGAGCAATGTCTGAATTAGAGGGCCCTTCGTTATCACTGTCTGAATCGGGGCCTGAGGGAACTAAGGTTGTATAGGGAAGGGTGAGTGGATTTAAGGATTTAGGCCATCAATATCTGAGGAAGTTTCTAAGGGGGAGACTTCTGGGAATGGATCGGAGGTATTTGACGAAGAAGAGAGAAACACGCCTTCATCAAGCACTACATGTATGCTCTCCTCGAAGTTTCTTTTTCTTTGGTTGAACACCTTGTATGCTTTTCTTGCTGAGACATAGCCAAGAAAGATTGTTTCATCACTTCATGCATCGAACTTGCCTAAATTATCTTTCCCATTGTTCAGCACGTAGCAGATGCATCCAAATACCCTGAAATGAGATATGCTTGGAGGGTATCCCTTGATTAGCTCGTATGGAGTCTTGTCTAGTGAAGGGCGTAGGAGAGTTCTGTTGGTGATGTAGCATGTAGTGTTCACTGCTTCATCCCATAGAGAGGGAGTGACTCCACTTTGAAGTAGCATGGTGCGCGCCATCTCTACTAATATTCGGTTCTTTCTTTCAACCTCTCCATTCTGTTGTGGGGTCCTAAGAGCTGAGAAGTTGTGAGCAATTCCTCTTTCAATGCACTAGCTTCGCATATCTCCATTCTCCAATTCAGTTCCATGATCTGATCTTATAGAGTGCACCTTTAGAGATAGAGAATTCTTGAGTAAAGCGACTAGCTCAATGAAGCGTGAGAAGGCTTGATCCTTGGAGCGCAGGAATAAGGTCCAAGTGAACCTAGAGTAGTCATCAACGATCACAAATATGTAGCATGCTCCACCAGGGCTTTGAACACGCATTGGCCCACAAAGATCCATATGAAGAAGCTCAAGGGGCTTCTTTGTTGTGATGTTCTGATTAGCTTTGAACGAGCTTCTGACTTGCTTTCCCTTGACACAGTTAGCACAGTGAGTCATGTTGTCTATATTTATGAGAGGTAAACCACGGACTAGCTCCTTTGCACGTAGCTTATGTAGAAGGTGAAGATCGACGTGTCCTAGTCGTTGATGCCATAAGTCGGTCTGATCTTCTATAGTAGCAAGACAAAGGTGACTCTTTGGAATGAAGCTGGAGTCGAATATATACGTGTTGTTGAATCGCTTCCCCCTTAAGATAATTTCTCCAATATCATTTCTCACAAGGCACTTCGAGGTTGTGAAAGTCACTTCGTTTGGTCCCTCATCACAGAGTTGAGCTACGCTTAAGAGATTGTAGCGAAGGCTCTCCACAAAGCTCACCATCTGGATCTCTATCTTGTCATTGAGATGTACCTTTCCATGTCCGGTGATTTATCTAGCTCTCTTGTCACCAAACGATACACTTCCACCATCATATTCTTGAAAACTTCGTAGTCTCTCCTTGTCTCCAGTCATGTGACATAAGCAGCCACTGTCAATGTACCATTTGTTCTCACTGCTCAAGTTTCCCTCTAAATAAGCAACCAAACTTTTGGAACCCATTAAAGCTCAGATGTTCTAGGTGGATTAGTTTTCTGATTAGTATGAGGAGAGGTACTACGATCGAGCATTTGACCTTTAGGTGAAGATGCAGGCACTATGTAAGAAGTATCATTCAAGCTACTCACTTCACGTGTAGTGCGAGTGTGTGACTTGTATGCCTTCTTACTTAGCGCTTGTTTCTTCTTGCAAGAGTGTATACTTTGACCATTGTTACCACAGAATCTGCACCATTCATTGTATTTCACATAACCATACTTGCCCTTTTCAGGTCTAAAGGGCTTCCTATCCTTAATCTTGGGATCTATTATGTTTGTGGCATTCCCTTGGGCTTGGCTCACATACATATTATGAGCCTTTTCCCCATGAAACCAGTGATTGTCATCCCCTAATGGTTAATCAAGTGCCTTAACCTTTTTCTATAAAAATTCATTCTTGCTTCTACAGATTTGAAGGGCCTTGTCTAAGGTCTCAGCTTTTTCACTTAATTCTCTGGTGAGCATTTCATTAGCACTCGAGCACTTGGAGAAATCTAAGTCATATCCTAATCCAGGCCTAGCTTTGACAAAGACAGTTTGGTTCACCGTTTTCTCATTACTAGATTTAGTTAATTCGGTGATCTTCGTAAGAATTAGCCCTAAGTCACTTTCTACCTTGAGTTCTAAGTTTTTTAACGATCCCCCATGAGGTTGCTTACCCTTGCAGCCCTTGCAGGATTTTGTCATCAGACTCAGTTCCCTAGATTTTACTAAGGCCTTTTCTTTGTCAGCTAACCTAGTGGACAAGTCTAGACATTCACTACGTAGTTTAGTTACTTCCTCTTCATATTTAGTGATTTGAGATTCTAAAGCTTCAGTATCTTCTAGTATCCCCTTAATCATATTAATATGGTCCTTCTTTTCAAGCATGTTTAATCGATTAGGGAAGGAATCGAGAGTTTTTACCTCAGAAGTAAGAGCCTATGCATTGATCATGAGACATTTGCCTTGGAATCCTTCGTGAAGTTCAGCTTCATCATCTTCTTCTCCCCATGCTGAGAAAAGTGCCTTCTTCTCAGTGGCCTCTACTTTTGGGTTGGTGCACGTCTTGGCAAGATGTCCCTTCTCCTGGAAGTTGTAGCATGTATACTCCTTGAGATCATGCTTAGCCAATGATGATGCTTCTCCTGGTCCAGCTCTCTTCTTCAACCACTTCTTAACCATCCTAGTCATGAGAGCAACTTCTGTATCGTCGTCCTCATCTTCTTCACCATCATTGATGTCCATCTTCTCAAGCACCTTCGTGAGCTTCAGCGTTGTTCCAGTGGCTTCTTTTACTTTTAAGCCCTTTAGCAAATCAGCATTCTCTTGGTAGAAGAACCTGCAAAATATGTCAACTACTGGAAGCTTCTTGCAGTCTGGACACATGAGTGCAATTCATCGAGTGAGCTCGAATTTACCGCTCATAGTGTATATAATAGTCAGTGTCTGCTCTGAAGCAGGAATGGTTACACCAGAGGCCGTTAACTTGTTGATCAGAATGGTGAAGCGGGATTGGCATGCTGACACGCTTTCCCTAGGGAGTTGTTTCAAGGACTGAAACTCCTTTTGAAGCGTGAACTTTCTGGTATCTTTCTGATCTTCTCTCCCTCTGTGTATGGAGATGATAGCTTCCCACATGTCTTTGGTCGTTTGTATGCCAATAACTTTGTCAATATCCTTGCGAGTGAGTCCACACAAAATCAGTTGTTGTGCTTTTCAGTTCTTCTCCATCTTGGCATAGTGCTCTAGTTGCCAATCCTTTCTCTCCTTTAGCTCTAGAAGCACTTTGTCTCCAAGCTTTATCATTTTCCATCATTGGTAGTCTTGGGTCTGAATGAACGTCGGGTACACTCCCATCCACCAATCAAGTTGTCCTTCTCGAAGCTGGTGAGGTTTGTTGAGGGACATGCCGAGGTTGAACTCTGAGTTCTTCATTACCGTATTGGAATTGGATCCTAGTCTGATACCAATTGTGGATCATGAAGATCTTAGCCCTAACTAAAGATTGAACTTTTGTGCGGAAACAAAAGACTAAGAACAAATAAACACTCAAATCCAAAACGTTGTTGATTTGATTTCTCGTAGAACTTACAACTATTAGACGAACACAAAGTTATCAGTTTCTCCTAACTCTTAATTATTGCCTAAGTCCTAAATCAAGATGAACTCTTTTTCTCTAGTTCAACAACCACGTTTCATGATAAATGAACTAAACTATTTATACTATGGCATAATCACCGGGAACTAGTTACCTAAAAGCATGTAAATAATAATAAATAAACTACTGAATCTAAACTAGCCGAATATAATGACAAACTAGCTTCAACTGTTAAGATCTTGAATCTGGTAAATCTTAGGCGAATCAAATCTTTCCTTCTATAGCTCTTGGAAGATTTCTTTCCATATATACGCGCTCGGTCCCCTTGAGTGTCTTCGGTCCCCTTGAGCACGTCCTCCTTGTGTAGCGTGTTACTTCACTCTTAATGTTCGGTCCCCTCCAACGTCACATGGTTCCCTTGCTCCTAGTTAAGCGCCTTGAGTTCTATTCTTCTCGTTGGACTCGCTCTTGTATCTCCACTTCAGCTCGTTGCTTTACATGCTTAAATCTCCTAAATAACTCAAAGGTATATCGATTTCCAGCGATATCTCACTCAATACACATATTAGTTCTTAAGGCAGTTTGTTATCATTAAAACTGAGGCATTATCAGTTACAAGAACAACGAGGCTAGTTCATATAACCAACAGTATTGTTCGGACATTTCAGGACTGATTTTGATGTTTGCTTTGGAATAGTTTGGACCGCCTTTTGCTAATCCATTTATGTTTCTGGATTGTTGATTGACTGTTGTTTGTTTTCTTGCTTGTTTACCTCCTTCGTGGGGTCATAATTAATTGAATTTACCATTAAATCCAAAACATATAATGCAAGTAGATTAGAGTTTATTGTGTTATTTGAATATCCATTTCAAGACATTACATTTGATACTTTCGAGACTCTTATAATGTTCCAAAGATTTCAAGTTCATAGTTTATTATCATTTAAATTTAATGTCATCAATAGCTTTTTTGTCATCATATAATTGTTTCAGTTACTATCATCAAAACCTTGTAATAACATTAATATTCTCTAATAGCACTAATTTTGTAATCGCAAGTTCACAGTTTATTGTAATCAACACCTTTTGTCATCTTATTATCATTTAAGGTTAATGTCATCAATAACTTTTGTTATCACATATTGTTTCACAATTCTATGATGACAATAATATTGCCATCACAAGGTGATTAACATGTTGAGTCAATATAGAAATTTGTCATCAACATGTTATGTAATGACATAAGTTTCATCAGACAACATAAATTCACATTATATTGTCATCAACGGAATAAAACTAATTGTCATCACACAACATATTATACGTATAATTCCCACAACCTACTTAATTGTCATTACATAAACATAAATTCATATTATATTACATAAACTAGATTAAATATCATCAACTAAAATAAGAAAGAACTACTTAATTATCATTACACAACATATTGTAAATATCATTCCCACAACCTATTTTAAAGGTAAACCTTTAAACACTAACTCTTGTTTAAAGATATGAATAGCAATTTTCTCCCGAAGTACTTTTTGATATTTGGGTTCCAAATCAACCAAACCTGTCCCAAAGCAAAGTATTCCATATACTTCAGAAAAAATATTGCACAATTATCGTTGTTAAAAAAAGATACAAAAAATATGTTAGTATAACCAGTGTCATCAACAAGAAAAATCAGTATGTCATCGAAAGCACGAAATGATAGTAATAATTTCAACAAATAAAATTAGCTTGAAACCAAATCAATTTGTCATCAAATGAAATTACCCTGATTGGTCTTGGGGTAGAGAATGGTCCCTAACCACCATGAATGGTTCATCGGAGATCCCAACATGATCAAACGTATTAGTCTTCTTCATCAAAATGGGAAAAAATGTTGCCATTGGCTCGAAAAATTTGGATATTTCATCATCAATGTGAAGACCAAGCAGACATTCCATCACACGGATGATTTTTGTAACAAAGTTGATCTCAAGGCAATGAAATGCTTCTTTTCAAAAAGTAAGAATGGAGAATAACTAGTAGTCACATTGTAGCATCATGATTTCCCGAAGTATAAAGGACGAGAGCCATCTAAATAGGAATAGAATGATTGTTGTACAACGGCAGTCCTATACTTGTATATCTCAACGAGTTCAGGCTCGAACTACTTATACCACGTCCAATCCGTAAAGGCAATGTTCTTGTACTCATCGGGTTGCTCATTGATATTCTTACGCATATAAAATATAAATTCCATGAAATATTGTCATCAAATAAGAATGTAATGAGAATTAAAATATGTAGTGTTTTGCTTTGATGACAGTATACTAGTGATGACAGTAAACTGGTCTTTGATGACATTATTCACATCAATGACATTACTGTCATCAATGACATTATTGTCAAAAAAAGTATGAGATTTATTCAAATATCATCAAAACTATTTTCATAAAAAATAACGCCCTCACAGTCTTATTAAAAAAGCAAAGATAATCATCAAAAAAAATCTTGTCATCATAGTATACTCAAACCACTTACATCGTCCCATATCCATGTTCCAACCCTCAAAGTTTCTTGCAAAAACTCCTTGTTTAGTAGAATCTCGCATCCCCTTGTCTTCAAAATATCTGAAAAAATAGTGTAAAATAGAATTACAAGATAGTTTGCAGGTTACATTAGAAGAAAAAATATAATTAATATATCAATATTCAGTTACGAGTCATTATACTAATCGTAAAAAGCATTTCTAACACCATCGATATCAAAAGAGAAAGGATGCCTCCTCGGAGCCTTCCTTTTCTTTTCCTGTGTGTATGGCTCGGTAGTAGATGGAGTGGCCTTAACAATTCTTCGAGACCTCCTTAGATGGACGACATTCTTCATATCTTCCCCTTTATTTCTATCATCAAAAACCTTGACTTCAGAAACCTTGACAACAATCTAGTCATCACCTTTTCTTTGTCATCATTATTGCTATCATCAACATCCTTAACAAGAACAGCAATGTCATCCCTACTATTTTCATCTTTATTGTTTTTTTCATCATTGCTTTTTTCATCATTATCTTCCATAACCTTGTCATCATGAATCTGATCAGCCTTGTCATCACGGTTCTTGTCATCAACTCTGCTTTTGTCATCATGAATCTTGTCATCAATAGCCTTGTCGACAACAACATTGTCATCATGGTTTTTTCATCAACTCTGATTTTGTCATCATGGTTCATGTCATCAACAGCCTTGTCGGTAACAACCTTCATCCCACTCAACATAATTGGCATCCAAACTTTCTTGTATGATGATTGTACCAATATGACACGTCCTATCTATCTGACATTGTCAACTCTGAATCATAATCTATTTTCTCGATGTCCTGAGTGTTGGTGTGGAGCCAGTGTCAACATCATTGTTCTTGACTTGTTCTTCAGCTTGACTCACATCAAAACAATCATCAGGGGCACCCAAAGTATCAAACAGATAGTCATGATCAGGATAATGTGAACAAAAAGCCTTTATACCTTGTATTACATTATAAACTTCAGCATCACATTTTGCACATACAAGATACAAATAATTATGATTGTCGGGATCAATTTCATCAATTGAACAGATACCTGGAACTTTTTCATCGACCTTAAACGGTTCACTGGCTTCAACATCAACCTTGACAACTTTATCATTGCATTTTAAAGCAATGACAACTTCAGGTACAACCTTAACAATCCTCCACCAATACTTCTCTTCCATCATTCCCATCGTTTCCATCATTCACTTCATCATTCGCGTCGTTTGCATCCTTCCCGTTGTTCAAAACCTTCACCTCTTCACAAAAACCATCTTCATCATCACTTCCATCCTTGCCACGTATCATTGATTTGATGATTTTCTTTTGTTTTTTAAGTTCATAAAGTTGCAAAGAGTTATCATTCACTTTACAATGTACTTTTGATAATAATATATGATAGAGATCCAACTTATCCACCAACCTTTTTACCAATTCAACAAGCGAGTCCTTCTCAGTGTTAACGGGAATTGTTGTTTCACCAATAGGAGGTACATCTTTCCTTTCACCAATAGGAGTTGTTGTTTCCTTCACATTCTCTAGATTGGTATTAAGTGGAGCACAAAGTTGCGCATTATCTGAGAGCAAGTGTTGAAGGGAGGAGTGGTAACGGGAGGAACAAACTTTGAAGTTAATGCATGAAAAAGCCTCAGATTTGGATGGGCAGATTCTTTACTTGACACACGACTGTTGTAAAGCTTCTTTAGCAGCTACTACATAAGAAAAAGTGTCATCAAAATTAGGAATGAACCAATATTGTCATCATAGTGTAATCAATGAATCTGTCATCATGAAAATATTATCATCACAAATAATATGGCATCACAAAATATTGTCATCAAAGATAATGTCATCATAGTGTATCCAATTATAATGTAATCACAAAAATATTGTCATCAAAAACAGTTTATTCAATGAAAGTCATCAAAAACAAGTGTCACCATAGGTAAAAAGAGAATTTGCAAATTAGGTGTATTAAATGATAATGTCATAAAACAAAAGTGTCGTCATAGTGTATTCAATGATAATGTCATCAAATCCTAGGATTGAGCTTAAAAAGTCGATTTCCCGCTCTCTCGTTCTTGGCTAGCTTGTGAAACAAGAAATCCGTTTTCTAACTATTTCTCTGGCAATCATGCCAAATCAAGGAGGCGTGACGACGCATAATTCGAAGAAGCAATGTATGAATGAAGATCAAGGAAATGTGAAGGTGGAGAAAGAACAGATTAATAACGAAGTAATTCAAGAAGATCATTATGATATCTCATATGCAGAGAAGAGAACTGATGAGTTAGCGCCGGTTGTGAAGGGTAAAGAAGGTGATATGCGTCATATGTCGATGGAGAGGATGGCTATGTTGCCAGGCTCGATCTTCCGATCCCTACATAAACTGGATTACGTCAATGAGGACAAATCAGTACCATATCCATTTGAAATGAATGAAGTTGAATCTAAAGCCCTAAAATGACGATTCATGCGATTGGAGGTATAATTGGAAAACTTATTACCATGTCTTATATGATGGAATTTGTTGAAGAAAATTGGAGATTTTAAGCCTTCTGTCTCTATAAAACGGAATGGAATTTGGATTTTGGGACTTAGTTCGCAATTGGATCTTGAGAAAGTGACTAATGAGGGGTTTTGGTTGTTACGGGGGCAAATTCCGTTTGTGATCAAGACCTGGAAGACTGCAATGAATTTCTCCTAGGCTGAATTTGATAGCATTCCTGCTTGGGTGCAATTGCGAAATATTAATCCTCTTGTTTCATTTGTACCATATGTTGAGTGTGCTTGCAAGCTTAATTGGGGTACCTTTGGGCATGAATGAGGGTACTGCGCTTGGGCTTGAGGGAAGAAATCCCAGATTTCTTGTACAGGTGAAAGTGGAAGACATGATGCATGGAGATGTTGTTCTAGAGGATTCTAATGGCAAGAATTACAAGCAGAAAGTCTGGTTTGAGTGGGTTCCTTGGAGCTGCAAACATTGAAAAGTCTTTGGCCATGTAACTAGGAGATGTAAGCATCATGTGGAAGCTTGTAAGAAGGCATAGGTTGAGGAGAAGAAATTAGAGAAGGAAGTTGAGGAAGTTGATGTTGCTAAGGTTACAGAGCTTGGAATTGAGAATGGAATAGGAAGTATAGTATACAATATCATCTCCAATAGTACTGAGACTGGAAATGATAATTGTGACATGAGAGGTGGCAAGGACAAAGAAGCTATTGCAGTGGACAAAACTGAGAATCTGAAGAACAAGAAAACTGATGTGGGTTATAGAGGGAAAAGACAGAGTAAGGGTAAAGGAGTGACACTTGTGAAGCCTAACCAATAGACCAGTAGCAGCTCTAAGAAGAGGTGTAATGGATGATATTAACTTTGGTGCTTGGAATGTGAGGGGTTGTTGTGAACCTCACACAGTTCATATGTTACAACAGATGATAAGGAAAAGAAGAATGAATGTGTTTGGGGTCATTGAAACTATGTTTTTGATGGATAAAGAGGAAGATACTGCGTGTAGAGTTTTTAGGGATTGGAAATATCACGGAAATGCTAGAGTTAATGCTAAAGGCAGAATGTTGGTTGTGTGGGATCACATGGCTGTTAAGGTCAGAATTATCAGTGTGACTACTCAAATTATCCATTGTTTGGTGGCAGATTTAAATAGTGATGTTAAGTTCTATTGTTCCTTCATTCATGCCTCTAATAGAAATGAAGGGATAGTTAGATAGATAGTACCTATATTTTTTTTCTAACCTTTGGAATGACCTTGTGGGGATTAAAGCTAGTATATAGGGTGCTTGGGCTATTATTGTGACTTTAATTGTATCCTAGACCAAAGTGAGAAAGTAGCTAAAGTGGGAGATCATTCTATAAGAGTTGATGTTGGTGTTGAGTTGCAGAAGGTTATAAGTGACTTGGATGTTAGTGATCATATTTACTCTGGTGCCACGTATATGTGGAACAACTGTCAAGGAGGTAATAACAAAATTGCATGTAAATTGGACAGAATGCTAATCAATGATAATTGGGAAGATGTGTTTCCCAACTCTAATGTGTTTTTTGGTGACTCTGAGCTGTCTGATCATAATCCTTGTTATGTCCAAGCCAATCCTTGCACTATACCTAAAAGATTTCCTTTTAGATTTAGAAACTACAGGACTGAAGATTATGAGTTTAGAAGTTGATTGATGATATCTGGAAGGAAAATATTAGTGGGATTGCTCAGTTCAGGATGGTGGCTAACTTAAGAAAGTGAAAGAGGCTCTAAGATGTTGGCAAAGAGGTAAATACAGAAAACTTGAACTCATGGCTGAAGAGGCTGCAGAGAAGTTGCAAGATGCTAATAAAGGCCTTCAATCTGATTTCCATAATCTTGATGCACAGAAGGTTGCTATTGAAACTAAGGAGAACTATAAGATGAGAATAGCACAATTGAACATCTGCACCCTTCAGAGAGGGAAAATTGAGTGCATAACTCTTGGTGAGGAAACATCACTAATGTTCTGTAGAAACATCAAGATTAGAAGGGATATAAGTAATGTTCATACTCTTTATGACAATATGGGAAACTGTCTTAATTCTGAGAAAGATATTGAACCAGAAATAATTAATTTTTACAAGAATCTCTTTGGCACCAGAGGACAAGATAAGCTTCAATTTAATCCTAGTCTTCCTGGAGTTAAAATTCAGAATGATATGCATAATGTGCTTTGCAGAGCTATTGGTGATGAGGAGATTAGGGAGGTTATTTCTTATATTGGGAATCTTAAGAGTGCAGGTCTAGATGGCTATGGTAGTGTCTTTTTCAAGCACTGTTGGATTATTGTTAAGGTAGATATGTGTGAAGATATAAGGGAATTCTTCAGAAAAGGCAGAATATTGAGACAGATCAACACTAGTTTTATTAGCATTATTCCCAAAATGGATAATCCTAGCTCCATCAAAGAGTTTAGGCACATTGCTTTCTGCAACTCCATTATGAAAACAATCACCAAAATCCTGGTAAACAAAATTAAACCTTTTCTTGCCAATATTATTGATGTGAATCAAGGTGCCTTCATTCCCGGTAGATTGATTGCTCACAATATCCTCGTTGCTAAAGAACTGGTGAAGGGGTATGATAGCAAGACTATATCTCCTATATGTTTTATTCAAATAGATCTTAAAAATTCATATGATTGTATTTCATGGAGCTATCTAGAGAGTGCAATCAACTATTTTAACTTCCCTGCTCAACTAATTCAGTGGTTTCTACTCCTAGTTTTTCAGTGTTGATTAATGGTGAAGCAAAAGGTTTCATCCAAGGATAAAGAGGCCTCAGACAAGGTGATCCTCTTTCCCCATTCTTGTTTGTTATTATCATGGAAACTTTATCTTGACAGTTGAATGACATTAGTAAGGATAAGGGGTTCTTTTTCCATCCTAAGTGTAAACAAATAGGCTTAGTTAGCATGGCTTTTGCAGATGACCTTATGATCTATTTTAGGCCTAATAATTCCAATCTTAAGTTAATTAAAAAGTGCCTCAATGATTTTGGTGATGCCTCTGGTTTGTTAGCAAATGCAAGCAAAACTAAAGTGTTCTATGCAGGGCTATATGAGAGGGAGAAGGTTAAGTGTGATGACATCCTTGGTTTTAAGCAAGGTAATTTTCCCATTAGATACCTTGGAGTCCCTCTTCATTCCAAGTCCCTCAAGATTAGTGATTTTAATCATGTTCTTAGAAAGATTACTGGTTTGATCAATAACTGGAGTGTTAGGAAGCTCTCTTATGTTGGCAGAGATCGGGTTATAAAAGCTGTCTTGGAGGGTATTCTTACATTTTGGATGTAGGTTAGCAGCTTTCCTAAGAAAGTCATTAGGAGGATTGATATTCTTTGCAGGTCTTTCTTTGGGCAGGAAAAAGTGACAGTAGGAGGAACATGGTGGCATGGAAGAACATCTGCGGGCCTAAGGAAGAAGGGGGGTTAAACTTTAAGGAGATTTGTCGTGGAATAAAACTCTTCTCTTCAAGGCGTTATGGGATGTTTATAATGATAAGAACAATCTCTTGACTTTATGGGTCAAGCACAATATGATAAAAAGACAAGACTTTTGGAGTGCTCATACTGAGAACGTCCATTTTGTACATATTTTTGAGTCTACTTGCATATGAGATTAGGTCATTTGCATTCATATTTTATATGTTTTTATAGTTACTTTTGCACTATTTTGGGTTCGGAGTCTATACCAGTGCTTTTATGTGTTTCAGGTAATTTTTTGACAAATTAATACAAGAGCTTTGAAGCACTTAGGAGCGGAGCATGGGCCAAATATAATCAGACCTTACTTTGATATGGTTCGCCCAATTAGAAGAAATGGATCTTGAATTGGACAATTAGAACATCTAAAAGAGGGAAGAGATTAGTCAGCATGGGATTAATTCACAATTAATTAAATGGTGGTCGTTACTATTTGAGGTTGATTAATAAAGGAGAGTTACGTGGAATTGGGGGGAGAGTTTTTCTTTGACTTTCTTTTTGGGAGTTTCTTCTTCTTGGTTTTTGGGAGAGAACACAGCCTTTCTTTGTTTTGGCTTTTGGGATTGAACATCAAGACGGAAATTCTATGTTAGTTTGATTCGAAGACTTGGTATTATCGTCCTAGCCTTTATCAACTTGGATTAATGTTTTGTATTGAGATTGGATTTTCTTGTATCTCGGTATTATTGCATAGTCCATATATATTGTTGGCTAGTTTAAATCATTTGATTATTTCTTCGATCATGCTTCGCTAAATTCCTAGTTCTAAGGTCATGGTGATCCAGACAATGTGAATTTAGATAGAATTATACTTTTGCTTGAGTTGAAATATTGTTGATTTGTTCCTAGAAGCTTTAAGCCCATTTTAGTCTAGGCTAATTGGATCCTATTAGAGATTGAGACTGAGAGGTGATAACAATACTAGGTAATCAGGTAGGGGTTTGACACTGAAAGGTGATAGCTTTTACCAGAATCCTAGGAATTGAAACTGAGTATTATTTGTATGAGAGAAACTTAATTACTCTTAAGGATACTAAGTCATCATTGATGTTTTAGGTTTAGGTTGATTTAGCGGAGCGCGAAAGCGGATGTTATTTCATTTTATATCTAGACTCTAAGTTCCTAATGGGCTTGAATGAGATTAGCTCTGCGCGAAAACGATTTCTAGTCTAGTTTAGACACATTTACTATTGTTTTAAAGGAGTTAGTGAATTACCTTAGACGACTTACCTTCAATAATTAGACTAGATTCAGGTAGAGTTTGATTTTATCTATTGAAGCATTGCCACGGTAATCCTTAACCTTAGACACATTTCCCATATATCTCCTATCTCTTTTATTTTTTTTCTTAGTTGTTAATTAGTATAGATTTCCCCTATATCGTATATTTCGACCTAGCACATTGGTATAGTTGTTTCAATTAATATTACATTGGTCTCTGTGGGATCGAGACTTGATTACTACAACTGATCTCGTACACTTGCGAGTAGGCTTTAGCCACATAAAGTTTTTGGCGCCGTTGTCGAGGACTAATTTGTAGTATTAGTTGTTATCTCTATTGGTGTTTCTAGGTCATTTTTTTTTCTTTGATTTTTTTTCTCTTAATTTCAGGCTATTTTAGAAAAAGTCGAATACATGGATTCAGGTATATGTGAGGAAAATTCCTATCAATATTCTTCCATTGATCCTTATGCAAGTAGTTAGAGGTATGATTTTGAAAAATATATTTTGGGTTATGGACAAAACCCAATGACTTCCAACCTCTTCTATGAGTCTTGTGGAGCGGAAGATCATGTTAAGACAGGTTGTCGCCCTAGTTTGGGGGAAATAATTGCATGGAATTCACAATCGTCAAATCAGAGTTGGGTGACAACACCACAAACACCGCTCCGGGCTAAGAGTCATCCATTTATAAAGGACAACAAGTTTGATGACATCAACTCGAGGCGTGATAGGGAAGATGATAAAATTATTACACTTTTCCCGCCTATCATGGACATTATTAATCTCTTAGTATCCCAATTTATTTCGCTTTCAGGTTTGGTGAACTCTCTAAAGGCACAAGTAGATGATTTAGCTATGCAAAATCATATGTTGAAAGATCAAATTGATGAGTTGGTTATCTCAAATTTGCTTGTTGAACCACCTAAAGTGCATTATTTTGATCAATGTCCTTCTATTATGGTTGGGATTAAGAAGAAGTGTGATGAGCCACGTTTTGATAGGAGGGAATTTATACAAGAGATCAAGGCAGACCCAATGATTGATGAGCTTAAGGTGTTTCAAAGATCTAACCCAACCTCTAGCACCATTACAAGCGGTGAGAACCCAAGAGTGGACACTAACTTAGAATTAGAGGTTCGGTGTAGACCAAAGAAGTGAAAACGACGCTCTCCCAAATGTGCTCCAATTGAATTCAATCAAGGGGATTGTTTGATTCTCTGCCATCATAAGTAGAGCATGTTTCCTGAAAGCAAGAGTGCAAGATTATTTGGTTCTTACTACTTGAACCGAGTTCTTCAAAACGATTCGGTGGAGTTATGGCATAAGAACTCGGATTATTTCTTAGTACGAAAGATTCGACTCAAGCCCTACTTGGAGCCTGATCCGATCGAGTTGGGTATCACCGGCCCGCCCGATCCGAGTACATGACAATGGTGAAAGTCAATCTAACGACCTTAAACAAGCGCTTGGTGGGAGGCAACACATCGTCCCTCTTCTTAGTGCCACACAACTAGCATTTCGTACCGGGACGCCACCACCATGGCTACCTCAGTTTCCAAGAGACTCATTTGATGCCTCAATACCTGAAAATATTTTGTGAGTTCTTTTACTCTTTCTTTTATCTTTGCATTGTGGACAATGTAGAATCTAAACTTGGGGGATGGATAACTTCATGTGTAGACTTTTGTTTGCATTTTAGTGTACAATTGACTATATTTGCGTTTTTATGTTACTTTGCATTATTTTTTCTTTCTTTTCCTTTTTCTCATGCATTGCATTGCATATTTACATTTGGATGTTGGATTATTCCCTTGTTTATTCATTTGTGGGTACTTATAATGGTGCATGTGCTATGAGTCTTCTTAATATGCTTTAGCTGTTAATATTACAATTACGCTATGAGGATGATATGATTGATCACGGTTTTGACATTGACTTGAGCATGTGGACTTTGTTTGGATTACTTGTGTACCAATTCTCTTTATTTAGTTATGTCCTCACATATGAGTGTGCTTCCTTGATTGTTTGCTTTAGAACTTGCTTTTATATCTATTTAGAAACCTAAAGTGCTTAGGGGTTTTTTGCATGAAATTTGATTGAGACGTAAACTTATCGCATAACAAAAAAAATGTGTTTAGTGCTTAATTGATAAACTTCTAAACGCAAGTCGTGCGAGTGCGCAATCTCCAAGGTTGGAACATAACTGAGGGTTTGAGTCCCAAACGATTGTCGGATGAGAACACGATATCTAAGGTTGAAACAGCACCGAGGAATCGATCCTCTGATGGCCGCGTGAAAAAGTCTAAAGTGTTGGCTCGGGCTGTAAAACGGACGGGCCCTAAAAATAATAATAAATTTTGTGATTTATGAACGTCTCTTGATGTGTTTTGCACCTTTCCTTGTGGTTTAGTCTTGGATGTGGTTGCCTATTTTTAGAGTGATATTCAAAGGTAGAACATGAGTTTGTGTGGCTTGCTTTTTATTCGAGTTGAGGAACTGATGTAATCTTATCATTGATTGAGAAGCATGCTAGGAAAGAATTTGTTTTCTGCTTGATCTTTCGTTGTTATCATTCATATGTCACTTGTATAGACACAATTATTGTATATTTTGTAGACTCATTAGTGATGTGCTTGCTTGAGGACAAGCAAGATTTAAGCTTGGGGATTTGATAACGTCCATTTTGTACATATTTTTGGGTCTACTTGCATATTAGATTAGGTCATTTGCATTCATATTTTATATTTTTTATAGTTATTTTTGCACTATTTTGGGTTCCGAGTCTACACCAGTGTTTTTATGTGTTTCAGCTAATTTTTGGACAAATTAATATAAGAGCTTTGGAGTACTTTGGAGCGTAGCATGGGCCAAATATAATCAGACCTTAATTTGATATGGCTGGCCCAATTAGAAGAAATGGATCTTGAATTGGACAATTAGAACATCTAAAAGTGGGAAGAGATTAGTCAACATGGGATTAATTCACAATTAATTAAATGGTGGTCGTTACTATTTGAGGTTGATTACTAAAGGGGAGTTACGTGGAATTGGGGGGAGAGTTTTTCTTTGATTTTCTTTTTGGGAGTTTCTTTTTCTTGGTTTTTGGGAGAGAATACAACCTTTCTTTGTTTTGGCTTTTGGGATTGAACATCAAAACGGAATTTCTATGCTAGTTTGATTCGAAGACTTGGTATTATCGTTCTAGCCTTTATCAACTTGGCTTATTGTTTTGTATTGATATTGGATTTTCTTGTCTTTCGGTATTATTGCATACTAGATATATATTGTTGGCTAGTTTAAATCATTTGATTATGTCTTCGATCAGGCTTCGCTAAATTTCTAGTTCTAAGGTCATGCTGATCCAGACACTGCGAATTTAGATAGAATTATACTTTTGCTTGAGTTGGAGTTTTGATGATTCGTTCCTAGAAGCTTTATGCCCATTTTAGTCTAGGATAATTGGATCCTATTAGAGATTGAAACTTAAAGGTGATAACAATAATAGGTAATTAGGCAGGGGTCTGAGACTGAAAGGTGATAGCTTTTACCAGAATCCTAGGAATTGAACATGAGTGTTATTTGTACTAGAGCAACTTAATTACTCTTGCGGATATTAAGTCATCATAGATGTTCTAGGTTTAGGGTGATTTAGCGGAGCGCGAAAGCGGATGTTATTTCATTTTATATCTAGATTGTAAGTGCCTAATGGGTTTGAATGAGACTAGCTCTTCTAGTCTAGTTTAGACACATTTAATATTGTTTGAAAGAAGTTAGTGAATTACCTTAGATGACTTACCTTCAATAATTAGACTAGATTCCGGTAGGGTTTGATTTTATCTGTTGAAGCATTGTCACGGTGATCCTTAACCTTAGACACTATTCCCATATATCTACTATCTCTTTTATTTTCTTTCTTAGTTGTTAATTAGTATTGATTTCCCCTATATTGTATATTTCGACCTAGCACATTGGTAGTTGTTTCAATTAATATTACTTTGGTCTATGTGGGATCAACACTTGATTACTACAACTCATCTCGTACACTTGCGAGTAGGTTTTATCCACATCACATACTCACAACAACTCTACACTGGAATGCAGGATTATGGTCCAAGTTAGAGATAGTTTAACTCATGGCACTAATACTGATCTGATGTGGCTTGCTAAGAGTAATGGTAATATTAACAGTACATGCCTCTATGACAGACTTAGACAGAGGAGTGCAAAGTGTGATTGGGTTGTCATTGTTTGGAACAAAGGAGTACCTCAGAAATGGGGTTTTATTTGTTGGATGGCTTCCTTAAAAAGGCTTCCAGTGGCTTGTAAAATGAAGAAATGGGGCTTAATTCAGAATGCTATTTGCAGACTGTGTCAAGAGAAAGAGGAGGAGGATGAGCATTTGTGGAGTGAGTGCAAAGCTGCTAAGGAGGTCTTTACTAGAGTCTTGCAGTGGCAACAGATTGGGGCTAGGAAGGATAGCCTGATTTAGTGGTGGGATTGGTTTGGTAAGGAGACAAGGCAGAAGAACAATATTTTCTACTACAAGTTGTTGGTTGTTACTTGGTGCAGTGTACTACATTTGGCAGATAAGGAACAATGTGATATTTGAAGGTGTTAATGTCGATATTGAGGAATGTGCAAAGACCATCATTGAGAGCTATAAAATCAGAATCCTTCATCAAAACAATACATAAGTAGAAGAAATTTAGCTATGTGGAAAAGGAACCTTGTATAGTTTGTCTTTAGTTTTCCTGCTTTGTTCATTGTGGTTTTTTTCTTGCACAAAAACATGGATTTGTAATGTTTTGCTCTTGTCATGCAATTATTTACTCTTTGGCCAAAAATGATAATGTCATCAAAAACAAGTGTCATGACAGGTATAAGGTTATATCACGTACTTCCGAACTTTTTACACGTACAGTTACTTCACTAATGGGCACAATAGTTGTGATACTCGTAACTAAATTTATAGTTATTTAATCATTTTACTTAAATTTGTAGAAGTGCATATTTTCCAGCTATTATTATTGTCTAGAATATATAGATAATCAAATTGCTTATGAGTTAATTATTTTGGGTCGTCTCTTTATACCTAAGCATCCCACTAGGTTAATCCTACAACTTATATAAACACATGTTTATGAGAGCGCCTAGGTATCCATCTCGCCTTCTCGTGCATTCCTTATCTCCGTCAGTTCGGTAATTCATCAACTAGTTCCCAATTGATTTTGCTCTTAGGTTTGACTAATTTGTTTTGTTCATATAGCAGGCAATTCGTACCTAGTTATACTAAGTTTATCCTAGCATTAGATACTTTCTTATATTATTTTT
This sequence comes from Phyllobates terribilis, assembly GCF_046119375.1. Lineage (NCBI taxonomy): Eukaryota > Metazoa > Chordata > Amphibia > Anura > Dendrobatidae > Phyllobates > Phyllobates terribilis. The sequence goes on along the minus strand of NW_027366400.1, from coordinate 46,395 downwards.
AAAACATTGTGAGTAGTGGGTTTCTATTGAATGTGTAATATTTAGGTGATGTATATAAGGTTAGTAGTCGGTAGTCTTTCAACTCTCCGTATTCATTCTTTTATATTGTTATAGTGGTTTACCAATCTGAGAAGTCTATTAGCCTATCCTAGATCATGGCAAGTTGGATTTACTCATTAGTATAATGCCTAGGTGGACCATGCCTAGATCAGTATATAATATTGTAGTAGTCACCATATTCATTCGAATTTAGTATTATAAGTCTAATGCATGTTGTTGAATTTTACCCCAATCTCAGTAACCGGTTATAGTTCAATAAAAAATGTCTTGGATTAGTAAACTTAACCACTATTAGTTGTGAATTAGAATTGGGTTGAGATTACTTTCCTTCCGTGTATTAAATTACTTTAGTATATGAGCTAGGTGCTTAATGTTGATTCCGAGATAGTCGCGGACAGCTCGTCTAAGCGTTTCAAGGATTTCAGGCAAGTCTCTTCGACTTGATCGGTTGCTAAATTAAGTCTGGTATTTTGTTAAGTATCCGTAAAGATTATCTATTTTCTCAAGTGTGCTAAGTATAAGTATTTTATACATGTGGGGGAACATTATATGTAAGCGTTCCCATTATTATGTTATGGTGGAGCATAGGTATACGACAGCACTCCAAGGGGAACATTAATTTGAACATTCCCATATTATTATTTTTGAATCTAAGTGGGGCATAGGTTTGCAGAAGAGCCCCAAAGGGGAACATTTTTACTTAGCATTCCCAACCGGTATTTTCCACGAGCGGAATTTACCCCTCTTAGGTTGCGGATTAAGAGGTAGAAGTGGTACCATCTTCTTTTTGGCAGCTAGTCTATATTGTGTTTGTGTAGAAGGAAGCAAGTTATGTCAAGTGATTCTAGTGATGTTATTATATACTAATGATCTTTCCGCACTGTTGGCAGTTTCGAGTATTTTCATATACGCTTTATTTGAGCTACTTTGATGTAGGGATATCCCTACAATGCTCGGATCTAGAGTTCAATCCTTTCCAAACATCAAGAACAAGTGTCCTAGATGTTATCCTAGCTTGGAGACAAGCTTGGATGCAAAATAGAGATAGAAGTGAAATGAAAACAAAGGGGATAAGTTCTTGAGTGATTCTTATGCTCTCTTGCAAGAACCTTGGACTTAACCTCAACACAATGCAAGCCCACAAGAAACAAACAAGCTATAACACAACACAACTAGGGGATATACCACCTAGAGCACCATGAGTTTCCCTAATCAAGTTCATACAATAACAATCACACAAACAAGATATAATTGGGCAAGAGATAAGGTTGTTTTCAGTTGATCAGCCAACAAACCAAGGTGGCCTTCAAATGATGGAAAGGAGTCTTTGCTCAACTTTTACAACATGTGTGTTTTTAATCAATTCAAAGGCCCGGAATAATGAGCTATCTCTTGGCTTTTATACCAAGTGAGAGCCGGCCCTTTGAACCTCATAAAGTTCACTTAATTAAGACCAAAATACCCTAAGAAATGTTTCATAAAAAACATAAAGAAGCTTGTGCAAAATGCACTTGAAAGTGACATAGCCGGCTAGAGGTCTATCCGGGTATGTCCTAAAGTTGGCTCTTTGTAGCTTGACTTGGTCCAGAAATGACCAAGTGTTCTTCATGGAATTTGTAGAGGAGAGATACCTCTTTGACATGTCAAAAGAGTAGAGGCAATGGGCTTCATCTCCTGGTCCATATTGAGAGCTAAAATGGCTTGCCTAACTTGATCTTTGGTCCTCTTAGCCATGGCTCTTGTGATTGCCCTTTGAGGAGTTGTTGATAGGGATGCTCCTGCATCATTCCCTCCTTCTTTTGAAGGGCCTGACCTCAGGCCATCTTCAGTATTGATGATTGGAGCCTCTTCTTGTTCTTCCCCTTCCCTAGCTTCTTCCTTGAGTCTGACCTTCCTCCTATGCTTGTTCTTTGCCTCAGCTACACTTGTGGGTAAGCTCTCCAGCCTCTCTTTGGTCCTTTCATGTAGCTCCTTGATGAGTTTAACCTGGTTCCCTGCACTATAGTCACACTTCTCTTTGCTAGGCAAAGGAATAAGATCAAAGGGGGTTAGAAGGTTAGTACCATACACACACATAAAAGGACTTACCTTGGTGCTTGAGTGTGTGACCCTATTGTAGGCAAACTCAACACGTGGCACAATGTCTTCCCTTGCTTTAAGGCTAGTCTCAAGCAAGGCTCTAAGCATGGTCCCTCTTAGTGGTGGAAGTCCAATGGGTAGCTCTTGTGGAAACAACTCATGGAACTCATCTAGCACCTTTTGGATGGTATTAGGAAATGTGTGGCTGGGTGCTTCTGATGTGAAGGTGGGATGCTTGACTAAGCTCCTTAGTATATCATCCTTGGGCAGAAATTCATCCCTTTGAACTTCCTTGATCACTAGCATGGAGTATTGTCCTTGGGACTTGGAGTTGTGCAAAACCAGGGACTTGTCCTTGGTCTTAGGCCTCTCTTGTGCTACCATCTTGTTCCTTTCCTTGGCTCTCTTAGCCTCAGCTGCTTCTACAATCTGAATTGGTGTCATAGGTTTCAAAGTAACCAACTTACCATTAACCATGAAGGAGTACTTGTTAGAAAAGCCATCATGTGTAACTTTATTGTCATATTGCCATGGTCTCCCTAAGAGTAGATGACAAGCCTGCATGGGTAAGACATCACAAAGAATAGTGGCCACATATGAGCCTATCTTAAAGGTCACATTACATTGCTTGTGAACCTTGAGTTCTCCACTATCATTCATCCAATGTAGTTTGTAAGGTCTAGGATGTAATATGGATGGCAAGTCTAGCTTTTCTATCAATTCACTACTAGCTATATTGCAACAACTTCCTCCATCAATAATCACATCACAAACCTTGTCTTTGATCATGCATCTACTATGGAAAATGTTCTCCCTTTGATTATCATCAACCAATTCAGTTTGGACACTTAGAACTCTCCTACAAACTAGCACTTCACCATGTTCATAACCTATCTCCTCTGGTTCTTCCCTTAAGTCCACATCTAGGTCATTACTAGGTTCATTATCTTCATGCTCACTTTCTGATTCATATTGTCCCATAGCATTAATGAACATAACTCTCTTGTTAGGACAATCTCTCATGAAATGGCCTTGCCCCTTGCATTTGAAGCACTCTAAACTACTAGACCTAGGGTAAGGGGTATTAGTCACATTAGGGGGTTTAGAAGTACTCCCTGAATTGCCCATGGCCTGGCCTTGGGGCTTAGGTGGATCCCTTTGTGGATAGGTTTCCTTGGGTGCTTGAGTATGGGTGGTGCTTGGCTTGGTAGCCCATGGGGTGCTTGATCCCATTGGTCTAGAAGTTGGCCTTGTTGTTTGCACCATCCTAGCCTTCATCTTCCTTTCAACCTTGATAGCATTATGAAATAATTGCTCACTAGTTTCATAAGGATACATGTCTACCTCATTGGAGATGGAAGGGTTCAACACCCTTAGAAACCTTGCATTGGTTGCAGTTGGGTCTTCTCTGATGTTGGCCTTGATCATGGCCATATGCATTGCATTATACACCTCCTCCACACTCTGACTTCCTTGCCTCAAGGTCTCTAGCTTGTGCCTTAGCTCCCTTGCATGGTGCTCAGGTACAAATCTTCTTCTCATGACCCTCTTCATGTCATCCCAATTCTGGATGGGAGGCTCTTGTCTTTCTCTTCTCTCTTGGACCAAGTTGTCCCACCACAACATAGCATAGTCTTGGAATTCAAGGATAGCAAGTTGTACCTTCTTTTCTTCATTGAAGTTGTGGCATGACCAGATTTGGTCCATCTTTCTTTCCCATGCCATGTAGGTGTCCGGGTCACACTTGCCTTCAAATGGTGGAATCTTCACCTTGATCTTGCCAATGCCATCCTCTTCTCTTGGCCTAGGCACTTGCTCAAACCCTTGATCATGTCTTGGTTGCCTTGGAGCTGGTTCTACATGGTGTACTGGGGCATGTCTAGGAGCTTGCTCAAAAGGTTGCTCATGTCTAAGTTTCCTAGGAGCATACCCATAAGGGTGCTCATTCCTTTGGAACCTTACCCTCCTTCCTCTATCTCCTCTTCCTCCAAATCTCATATACCTATCACCCTGAAACTCATCAACAAATTCATCACTATATCTATTCACATTAGGAGAATCAAAGTTAGGAAACTCCCTTGAGTATTGCATAGGTGATGGTCTTGCCAAGGGTGAGACATGTTCTCTAGTTGGTATCCTAATAGGCTCAGGTCTGTTTATGGGGGAGATGGAGCCTATCCTCACATCTTGTCTAGGAATAGGAGCATGGAAGTGTGCATGAGAAGGTTCCCCTGGTTCATATTGGTTCCTTAAGATCCTAGGAGAACTCCTTGGTGATTTATGTTTTGACTCCAATGTTGCCATTCTACTAGAGAGCTCTTGGTGATTTCTAGCTATGGTGTCATTAAGGGTCCTTATGAGTGAGGCTAGGTCTGGTTGAGGGTTGGTGATACTTTGCTCTGAGTTGATCAAAGGGTTCACCTCCTCTTGTTGAGAATGATGGGGTGAGCTAGACATTGTCACACAAACAACAAGCAAAGATGTTAAGTTAGAGTAATAACTTGTGTTTGATTTGTGTCTTCCCTCACACTCAAAGATAATCTCACAATCTCTGCTCAATATAGTACCTTATAAGTGTGAAATGATTTGAGTGAAGCTAGATTAAGTACACTTAATGATGCCAAAGAAACAAGAGTTATAGCATGCAGTTTTAGGTACTTAGGCAAAAACAGAATTGTTTTAGTGTGTTTAGCTCAAGAGGGGCGAAGGGCTATTACCTTAGTCTGAGGTGAACAAGAAGCCCTTGGAGTCCCCTTGTAATTTCCTTCAAAAGTTCCTTGGAAAAGGCTGAGGATTGTGTTTAGGAAAAGAAAAGAAGTTAAGTAAACCACCTTAGGTGTACTACTTCTCTTAAGGCTAAAAGGTGGGGTATGGCTTAAGTTGTGAAGGGCACTTGGCAATCCCTTCTCTCCGTCTTCTCTGAGTATTATGACCACTTGGTCACGTTCCAAATGTTGCACTTGGAGTACACAACAAAAGGTACAAGGTTTAATGTTGAATAGGCAAGCTAGCACGTTACCGGGTACAAAAGTGTGTTGTCAAGCAACTTTGGGTGTGTTTTTCAAGAGGTCAATGGGCTGCAATGGATGTGACTTTTCTTGAGCCTTGTAGTGGAGGTTTTTCTAGGTAGAGGGCTCAGGTCAAATCCAAAAAGGCACGGCTCAAGGAGGCTGCAATGCCTTGGGAAAATGCTAGGTCAACACTTTTGGAAAGGAGAAGTGACACTTTACCGCTTTGGGAAAGGTTTTGGCTTTAGTGTTTTGGACAATCTACTCGTGCCCTTGGTCTGATTTTTGTTTCCCTCCACAGATCAAATGTTGTTCTTCATGGGGCACATGAGTGTTCTTCGTTTGGTTGTGTTTGGATTGAGGGGTGAAGCTCCAAAGTTGGGTTCTTGACCACTTTTGTGCGTGAATCAAGCACCCGGTTTTCTGCCTCTGGAGTGATTTTCTTTGCCTTGGTCAGAACGATCTACTCGGTGGATTTGGGTGATTTTTGTTGCTGTAGAAAGATCAAGACCTGTACTTTACACTTGGTTCAGATTGTTCTTGAAGATGGCTGCGTTTGGTAGGGCTAAAAAGGTCTGGCTTTTGGTATCTTGCTCGGCGCTGGTTCCTGGAACAAGACACAGATTTGGGTGAAGGGTAGGTTTTCCTTGGAACTTCCGAAGCCAAACTTAGGGAATTCCTTAGGCAACTTCCTCACCTTCAACCTTGGTTTTAGTCCTGCAAAAAGTTCAAGCATTCATCTTGGTTAGACCAAAGAAACAAGGTAAAGAAAAGGCTAGCTTTTGTGGGTTTTCACAATGTTTTTGTCAAGTGTTCGTGCAAGAACTTGCAAGGCACTTGGTTATGGGTTTTCTAAGGTGAACAAAGGATGAACTCACTGAGCTCTGATACCACTTGATGTAGGGATATCCCTACAATTGCTCGGATCTAGAGTTCAATCCTTTCCAAACATCAAGAACAAGTGTCCTAGATGTTATCCTAGCTTGGAGACAAGCTTGGATGCAAAATAGAGATAGAAGTGAAATGAAAACAAAGGGGATAAGTTCTTGAGTGATTCTTATGCTCTCTTGCAAGCACCTTGGACTTAACCTCAACACAATGCAAGCCCAACAGAAAAGCTATAACACAACACAACTAGGGGATATACCACCTAGAGCACCATGAGTTTCCCTAATCAAGTTCATACAATAACAATCACACAAACAAGATATAATTGGGCAAGAGATAAGGTTGTTTTCAGTTGATCAACCAACAAACCAAGGTGGCCTTCAAATGATAGAAAGGAGTCTTTGCTCAACTTTTACAACATGTGTGTTTTTAATCAATTCAAAGGCCCGGAATAATGAGCTATCTCTTGGCTTTTATACCAAGTGAGAGCCGGCCCTTTGAACCTCATAAAGTTCACTTAATTAATACCAAAATACCCTAAGAAATGTTTCATAAAAAACATAAAAAAGCTTGTGCAAAATGCACTTGAAAGTGACATAGCCGGCTAGAGGTCTATCCGGGTATGTCCTAAAGTTGGCTCTTTGTAGCTTGACTTGGTCCAGAAATGACCAAGTGTTCTTCATGGAATTTGTAGAGGAGAGATACCTCTTTGACATGTCAAAAGAGTAGAGGCAATGGGCTTCATCTCCTGGTCCATATTGAGAGCTAAAATGGCTTGCCTAACTTGATCTTTGGTCCTCTTAGCCATGGCTCTTGTGATTGCCCTTTGAGGAGTTGTTGATAGGGATGCTCCTGCATCATACTTGATGTGATATGACGCTTGTTTAGTAGCTGACCTGTTGTGGTTGGCTCTGTTTTGACATCCAAGTACTAGTGTTGCACAAACACAGGAGCGACATGAAGAGATTGGTGGCGATCGACGTTGATTAGACAGTTCTTTAATTTAGTTTTTCTTGTTTCTTCTTGTTTTAGATTTCGTTAAACTCGTTGTTTTGAACTTTTTTATTCCGCCGATGACTTATTAGTAGCTTCCGCATTCCTTCTTAGCCTTTATTTTATGATAGCCTTGTGAATTCCGGGTGGAGGTCATGGCGATGTAGCTCCTTGATTTCGGGGTGTTACAATAGCCTTATCATTATTGGCCTCCTCAACCTTCCTCCTTGGAGCATGAATCTTTTGAGTTGACTTAACCTTTTTCAACCTTTTTCTTTTTATTCTTCTTTTTGTCATCACTCTCTTCCCACTCTATCAACTTCATCTTCCCTAACTCTGTATTGATAGTTTGAATTGGAGGAATTAAATCATCCAATCTGTTGTTTTCACCAATAACATTATCAATCACACCTATAACAAATTGTTGATCTTTGCAAGAGCTTTCAAAATATGCATCAAGTGTTGGATCACGAATATCATCAGGAAAAGAGAGCTTGAACAAGTCCCTTAAATCAACAATTATATGACAAACAACGTTCTGCAAAAAAAAAAAGAAACAAAAGAGAGCTTGATCAAGTGTCCTGTATCAGGAATTATATTTGTATCAATACTGTTGATGGTTGTAATATTTGGATGATAATATATTGTCATCACATTGATGACAGTATTTTGTCATCAAACTGATGAGAGTATATTATTTTCAGATATGATGATAGTATATTGTCACTAAAAGTGGTGACATTATATTGTCACCAAAAGTGATGACAATTTATTGTCACCGTATTGATGAGAGTATATTGTCACCAAAAGTGATGACAATATATTGTCATTGCATTGATGATAAAAAATATTGTTATCAAATTGATGACAATATATTATTATCACATAGATGACAATATAGCTCCATTGATGTAACAATAGTTATGAGAGTAATTTATGTTTTACATAAAAAATATTTGGCTGCAACAGTAGTTATAATAGTTTTGTCATTGATGTTCTTATTCTTCTTTTTGTTGTAGGACCAACGAAGAATCAACGGCAAAGTTCTTGTAGTCATTGGTACACATGAAACAACGGCAGGAAAAGATGAGAATGTTTCAAAGATCCGGATATTGAGTTTACACAAAAAAAAGGTATAAAACATTATATAGAGTTCCATCACAAACAAAATAAAAATATATATATGCATATTATTTGGAAGTGAAGACACTTACTTGAAATGCCATTGGGTATCCATCAACGTTGTATCCATACTTAGAGCTCGTACTGTTGTGACCTTTTCTATTGAATTGCATTAGAGAAGTCATGAGATCATTCAAGCATAACCACCCCCAAGGGTATCTTTAAGAACAGCTCGATGTCACTTGAAAGAGCATAAGTAGTCGTGTTAATCTCATATGAGGATCTCTTGGGTATCAACACCTCATTAATAAGTAATAAGTGCATCCACCTAAGCTTCCTATTGATGTCTTCTTCACTATCTAAAAAGTCTAACAGAATTTCATATGAAAATGTTGAAATGACAAGCTCACACCTTGAATCAATTTCGGGGGGGGGGGGTCATCCTTAGGAATTTGATTACAATTAAGGCCAGTTACAGCAGAAAATTCAACTATTGAAAAACGAGCAATCTTCCCATTGACATTAAACCACATCTCACCCTTTTTCTTCGTCTCAATTTCATATATCAGGATATAGTGTACTAATTTACCAAAAAACTTCTTTGAGTTAACTAATCTTAAGATAGGCCCTAAGCAATTGTTGTATAGATCATTGTAGTTCGAAACGGACATGACATTTTCAAGACTATCAAATAAGATGAACTTACAATATTGATTGATCCTTGCAGAATAATTATCTTTACTTTGAATATAGTATTTTTATATTATAGGATCCATTTAAAAGTTGTGGTCAAGAGAAATAAAAAGTACATTAATAAACTGTCATCAAAGTATAATCATCAAATGTTGTCATCATCCATAAAATGACACAAAGAGTATAGTGTCATCAAAGTATTTTTATCAATTGAATAAGACTAGAATATATGGTCAACAAGAGTATAGTGCAATCAAAATATATTACCTTGTCATCAAACACAAAAATACGTAGTCATCATATAGAATATGTTCTGATCAAACTGACTATATTGACATCAAAACAAACATATATTGTCATTCAAAACAAATTAGATTCTCATCAAACACAAAAATAGATTGTCATCATAGAGAAAACAAATTAGTGTACCATCTAAGACAAAATATATATTATCATCACGCATAAAACATACTCATTAAAAACATATTAGCTTGTCATCAAACCACATCATCTAGAATATGTTGTCATCAAACAGATTGTATTGTCATCATACAAAAAATTACATTGTCAACATCCAGAAAACCAGATTAACTTCTCTCTTCCATGAAATGCTGTCAACATCAATATATTAGTATATTTTCATAAATCACATGTATTCGTATATTTTCATCATCAAACACAAAAGCACAAAGTAAAACACATGAAATACACCAAAAAAGGAAAAATCGTCTACATGTTACCAAATAACAAAAAATAAAAAAAAATTAAAACCTAACATAAGAAAAAAATAGTAGGTTAAAGTAAGAGAAATAGAAGCAAAAGAAATCGCTCGATTGATAGCGATTGAGAGTAGTGTAGATAGAGAGGAGATGTACAGGGCGGGAATTCCACCAGCCAAAGAAGCCAATCAGAAGGCAACAACGATTAAATAGGCGGACGATTGGAGGCGAAAAAGAGGTGAAAAAACGAGATCCTGATCGGGGAGTTTGAAGCAACTGTGAGGGGAGAGAAATCGATCGAGAAAATGGGAGAGAAATCGATCAAGAAAATGGGAGAGAAATTTATCGAGAAAATGGGAGAGAAATCGAGTTCGAAGCCATGGTGAGGGGAGAGAAATGAAATCAAGCGTGAACGAAAATATGTATACTGTTGAGCGAGGCCCAATTTTGTTATAGTGGGAAAGATGTACACTGTTTGCTATGTTGGGGGTCACAAACCAAAAAAAATGAAGGATAGTTTCTTGCAATATAAGAGAAAAGAGGGCAATAGTCCCAATTTTCTAAATAATTAATGTTATTCATTATTTAAAACTTACCATGACTTCCATTTTTACATATTAGCTTAACTTATTAATGCACTATATTTACATATATGTATAGGCTACATTGTAGCCTGTTACATACATGCCAACATAAACATAAAAATATCTATATTCTATACATATTAAATGACTTGAATAATGATGAACTAATATAAATTTTAAATTTTATAGTTAATCCAATGACAAATATTGCAAAACAAGAATTTGATATTCTCAATTTATCTGGACAAAGATATTTTGAATGGAAGGTTGATGCTCAAGCACACCTCCAAGAAAATGGATTGTTAGAAGCGATCAAAGACATTGATAACACTTCATGCAGGATAAGGCTAAGGCGACTACTTTTCTTCTCCATAATATTCATGAAAGCCTAAAATCTGAATATCAGCTGGTGGACGATCCTAAGGAATTATTGGAAGGTTCGGAGCAAAAATATGGCCATCAAAAGAAGACCCTGCTCCTAAAAGCGCATATGAATGGGTGAATTTAAGGTTTCAGACTTTAATCAATCAGTAATTACAACTCTGCTCTGTTCCTTATAACGTCCCGACTAAAATTATGCGGGCAAGAAGTTCCAGAACATAAATTGTTGGATAAATTTTTTTCGAGCATGCATGCTTCAAATGTATTGTTGCAACAACAATACAGAAAAGAAACTTTGAAATATATTATAATTTGATATCAGTTTTGCTTGTGGCTACGCAGAACAATGAGCTTCTCATGGGAAATCACAACATGAGGCCCACAGGTGTCGCATCGTACCATGAAGCAAATTCGATACATGGAGTGTTTCCAAGACCTTATGCCGCCCAAAATACTGGTAACAAGCATCAAGACAATTACAGACACGACACTAGCCGTGGACGTAATGGAGGTCATGGACGTGGAAGAGGTTGTGATCAAGGTCGTGGATGTGGTAAAGTACAGGATATTATGGAAAATAATATGCTCTTGAAACATCTTCATCAAATGGGAATGAAAAGAAAATGGTCCTACGGGGCCTTCTCAAAAGTCCATATCCATCTGTTATAGATGTGTCATGACATGTCACTGGACAAAGGTGTGTCGTACTGCCAAATACCTAGTTGAGTTGTTCCAAGATTCCCAGAAAATCGGGGGAAGAATGTGGAGACTCATTATGTTAATGACACCTCCACTATACGCAACCTGGATGTCTCTGACTTCATCATAGATAATGAATTTGGAATTAATGACAACAAAAACTAAGTACAACAAGTTATCTTTAATGTAAAATATCTCGGTGTGTTGTTTGTTTCCTTATCAAGTATTGTATCATTTCTGTTTACCTACTTTGATGTAATATAGAGCGATGTATTTATAAATAAATATGTACTTGTGTTATCTTTGAAGATACGGATATGAATAAAAATATGTCAAGTAGAAAGGACCAATATCTAGTGGATAGCGCCACAACCCACACCATACTGAAGTAAAAAGAATATTTTACACAATTGACATTATTGGAAGCAAATGTCAGCAAAATTTCAGGTGCTACAAAACTTATCAAAGGCTCTAGAAGATCTTTCCTTTTGCTTCCGAAGGGAACAAAAGTATTGATCAATGATGAGTTATATTCAAGTAAATCTCAAAGAAACTTATTAAGTTTCAAAGATCTGAGTCAAAATGGGTTTCTTATAGAAACCATGAATGAAAATGACGCGGAATATTTGTGCATCATAAAAAAAGTTTCTGGGAACAAAAATTTCCTAGAAAATTTTACAATCCATTCTACATGACTATATCATACGTACATAAGTCCAATAGAAATAAATATAACATTTGATAAAAGATCAAATAACCAGAGGATGTTTGCATTATGGCATGACTGAATTGGTCACCCAAGTCATGGGATGATGAATAAAATAGTTGAAAGATCAACTGGACATCCACTAACGAATGTCAAAGTCCTTAAAACATGTGATTTAATTACTAGACCCCTTAAGGAAAAGATTTCAAATGATAATCCAATGTTCTTGGAACGAATACAAGGTGATATTTATGGACCAATAGCTCCACCATGTGGATCATTTCGATACTTTATGGCATTGATTGATGCTCAACACAATGGTCACATGTAAGACTTTTATAAACAAGAAATATAGAATTTACTAACCTCTTTCTCTAATTATAAAACTACAAGCCCAATTCCTAGACCATCAATCAAAAGAATCAGACTTGATAATGCTGGTGAAGTTACATCTCAAGCATTTGATGACTAGTGTATGTCAATTGGGATTATTGTATAACATCCAGTGGCGCATGTCCACACACAAAATGTTCTTGTTGAATCACTAATTAAGAGGCTACAACTTATAGCCAGAACATTATTAATGAAGTCCAAACTACCATCATCTAATTGGGGACATGCAATACTGCATGTAGCAAATTTGGCATGAATAAGACAAACTGCATATCACAAACATTCTCTATTACGGTTAGTAACTGGTAAAGGGCCAGATATATCACTTTTAAGGGTGTTTCGATGTGCAGTTTTGTTCCAATTGCTCAACCACAACGCACAAAATGGGTCCCCAACAAAGATTGGGAATTTATGTTGGTCATGAATCTCGATCTATAATCAAACATCTTGAACCAACAACAGAAGACCTATTCACAACGAGATTTGATAATTGTCATTTTAATAAAATGAATTTCCAAAACTTAGTGGACAAAAGAACAAAGAGATCACATGGAATGCTCCACTATTTATCCCATCTTGATCAAAAAACAAATATATGTGAACAAGAAGTGCAGAAAATAATACACTTACAAAGTGTGGCAAATCAATTGTCGGATTCATTTACAGACACAAAGAAAGTGACAAAGTCACATGTGCTAGTTGCAATTTCCCTTGAAAGAATAGAAATTCCTTCAGAGCAACTTGTTAAGCCTCCTTCAAATGATCTTACAGTACGTCGGAAACTTGGTAGGCCAATGGGCTCCAAAGACTTGAAACCACGAAAGAATAGACGACAAAATAGTACAGTTATTCCTACACTGGTGGCACATTCAGGGGGAGAACACGACAAAAATGAAGATAATAAAGATAACTCAAAAAAATCTTGAAAGTATCCATGAAAAAGATAGAAATGTTGATAATAATTAAATCTAGGTTAATTATGTGTTCAATGGAACACAATGGAATAGAAAAGAGATTGTGATTGATGAAATATTTGCATACTCTGTCGGTACTAAAATAGTGACAAGCGATGATGACATTGAGCTACAAAATATAAATGAACTGGAAAGAGGCTATACAAGTTGAACTAAAATCTCTTGGAATGGGAAGTTTTTGGTCCAATAATACCCATCCTAATGGGAAAAAAACAGTAGGCTATAAAGGGGTATTTATATGAAAAGAAATGAGAAAAACGATAGTGTGAGATAAAAGGAAAGACTTGTAGCTCAAGGATTTTCTCAAATACCTGGGATAAATTATGAACAAATATATTTCCCTGTAGTTGATGCAACTACATTAAAAAATTTAATTATCCTAACGGTGATAGTGGAACACATATGCGACTTATGGATGTAGTTACCGCATATTTATATGGATCACTTGACAGTGATATTTATATGAAAGTTCCTGAAGGACTGAAACTACTAGAAAGATATAGAGTAATGCCTCAAGAGATGTTATCAATAAAGCTACAAATATCATTATATGGTCTAAATCAGTATGGAAGAATGTGTTACAATAGCTTAGTGAATACCTTATAAGAGAATGTAACAAGAACAATGCAATTCATCCATGTGTTTTTATCAAGCAATACAAACATGGGTTTACTGTATTGCAGTATATGTAGATGATTTGAACATCATTGGTACAACCAATGAACTTAAGAATGTTGCAAAATACTTAACAAAAGAATTTGAAATTGAAAGATTTGGGACAAAGCACATCCATTAAATGAATTGCACCAAGAAGGTATTGAAAAGATTGTATATGGATAAAGCACATCCATTAAGTTCGCTTATGGTCATTCGCTCACTAAATATTCATGATGATCAGTTTCGACCTCGAGAAGAGGACGAAGAAGTACTTGGTCCTGAAGTACCATATTTGAGTGTAATTGGTGCATTAATGTACCTTGTAAATAATACTAGACCGGATATTGCCTTTGCAGTGAACTTATTATCAAGATATGTCTCACTACCAACAAGGCGACATTGGGGCGGAATTAAGCATGTATTCCGATACTTACGTGGTATAACAGACCTCAGTTTGTTTTACCATAAAAATATAAATGCTAATCTTGTCTAATGTACACATGCATGGTACTTATCTGATCCAAATAAAGCAAAAATATCGAATGGTTATGTCTTTACCTACGGATATTACAACCATATCATGGAAATCAACAAAGCAGACACTGACAGCAACATCATCAAATCATGCAAAAGTAATTGCTTTTTTATGAAGCGGGAAGAGAATGTGTCTGGTTGAGGTCAATGATTGGATATATTCAGAAGGAATGCAAGCTAAAGGCAATCACTAATAATCCAACGAAGATATATGAAGATAATTTTGCATGCATCACACAAGTAAAGGAGGGTTATATCAAAGGTGATCAGACAAAGCACATTTCATCAAAGCTCTTCTCAACCCATAATTTAGAGAAAGAAGGCATGATGACGTCCAACAAATTCGATCATGTGAAAATCTTGCAAAATTATTCACGAAGTCATTAAATCCCAATAAGTTTGAAGAACTTGTGTACAAAGTAGGGATGCAAAGATTTCAAGAGATACATTAAGTTCAGGGGGGGGATTGTACGCGTTGCACTCTTTTTCCCTTGATCAGGTTTTTATCCCACTAGGTTTTTCCTGACAAGGTTTTGAATGAGGCGGAAGCGTTAAGTGTACAACCTATATTAAGTTTACACTGGTCATATTTTAAAGAAGTCACATTCTTATGTAAAAGGTGAATATTCCAAGGGGGTTGTTGTAGATAGTTAGGTGAATAATTGACCTTACTATGTGATTATAGTAACTGGCTCTTAACCCTATCCAAAGGATAAGTAAAGTTGAAGTTTCAAAAGTTTATTGATGTGAGTTTATCCAATTTCTACTACGCGAATGTTGTTTTCTTATCTCTTGAATTGAATGATTATTAATTGTTTGATTGAACTGTAGTATGACAATCTAGGGTTTGTAATGATTTATAATATTTCTAGGATATTTATATCTGTTTGAACATTCTGTTCATTCGAACCAAGCACGTCGTACTAGTATCTGTTTATGCTAGTCTATTGTGTAGAAACTTGAATTGCGGACTAGCCTAGTATGTGTTTGAGCTTTGCTACTACCATATCCTAAATATTCCATGCTTATTGCTTCTATTAGTTTGAATCATTGATTTTTTTCAAGGTTAACTAATGTAGATAGGATTAGAATGCTATGTTCGATGTTCTAATTAGTTTCAAATAGAAATAGGAATAACCTGTATGAAAGGTGGAGTCTTCGGATTTACTATCATCACCAATACTACTGAATACTAATACAAGTACTTTACTAAGAAGCTTTCCTCCATCATATTACTCAATTGTTTATTTTTCATTTGCATTAGAAATAGATTTCATACTAAAACCCCTTGTTTTGGTTACTTGAATTGGAATAGTTATATAATTGCAAGGAATTTATATCTCTGTGTGGATTTGACCCGTACTTCCATTAACTACATGTTTGTTAGTTTAAGGGATAGTCAAAGTTAGAGATTTATATCTCACTTTTCTATAGTGCATATTTGGCTGATTTAACGATTTCTCAAACATCTATTATCATAGTCCCTTTCTTTTTTTATAATTGCTTCACACTCATAATTTCCTTGGCTTTAATAATGATTGGGCCTTATAATATCCTATAATAAATATCTTAGGTGAATTGAGTACTTTATGGAAGTTGATCATACAAATACTAAATTCTGGTGATTTATTGGCCGGAGCATGTATGGCTCTTCTCGCAGATGATAGCCCAAAAGCCACTTTTACATAAAAATTAATGATGTGCTTTTATAATTTGTATTAGTTGTTTAGAATATATGAAGTGGTTTAAAGCTAATCACTGGAATCAGAAGTTAAATGGAATAAATTGTTAAGGTGTAGAGTGCAGAATTAGAATCTAAATGCAATAAAATTGTTGAGGTGTTCAAAGCGACCATCAAAATACTGCTTACTCTCAATCTTTATAGCAATGCTCCAATAATAGTCTATTATTGCATAGCATTCTCTTGAAATGTTTATTCATGTGCTGGTACTAAGAAATGCATAGCAGTTAGGGTTGATGGAACCGTATAAGATCATGTGGGAGGATGATTCAAAGACCATGATTGAAGAAAATGGGGACCAATTTGAATGGAAAAATGAAGGACTAGTCTTAAGAATAAATAAAAAATAATTTTTTATTTATTATATATTCTTGGTCTAGTACTGTGAAGTTCAATTCATTGTTTACTAATGTTTTTTATTTTTGAAAATAGCAAGTTTAGGTGCATTTATGACTATAAGCAGTGTTATATTGGATGTAAATTAGAAAATACTAGGTTGAATCTTGACTTGTCTGAAAAACAACAAATAGGAGATTACCCACATTAAATACCTGAACCGGTAATTGCAACCAAACTTCAAAAACTCCTCACAGATTATTAGTTTACTATAGTTGATAATTATAATCCCGATACCTAGTACATATAACAAAAACGTGTTCGTGAAAATGCGATCAAATTGTTAAGTTGTTCAAAGCACCATCCAAATACTATTCACTTTTAATCTTTGGAGCAACGCTCCAATAATCATCTATTATTGCACAACCTTCTTTTGAGGATATTTATTTATGTACTAGTACTGCATCTTGTCTTTTTAATCATCCTTGTAGTCGTAAAATGGAGTGTTAATGCTTGATTTAGCATTTTATGACTCTCGAAAAATTAAGCATTTATCCACTAAATTCATCCGCTTTTGTAAACAACATTCACTTTTTGATTTAAAAGGTAAAAAAAAAGTAAAGCTAAACCCTAAATTTTTGTCGATTGATTTAATTTTACTCTCTTCCGATTGGCCATTTTACTGAGTAATGTATAGCAGTGAGGGTTGATGGAACCGTATAAGATCATGTGGGAGGATGATGCAAAGACCGTGGTTGAATAAAATGGGGACCAAATTTAATGGAAAAATGAAGGTTAGTCTTAATAATAAAAATAATTATTATTTTTCTATTATATATTTTTGGTCTAGTATTGTGAAGTTCATTTCATTGTTTACCATTGTTTTTTGAGAATTTTTTTTAAAACCATCCCTTATTTGGGCCATTTTTGAAAAAAACACCCCTTATATCACTAATTGTTTTAAACCACCCCTTATATATATTCTGTTACCAATGCAACACCCTATTCCCTCTTCCGTTAAAAAATCCATCCAAACATGTGATTTTACCGTTGTACCCCTAAAAAAATTTAAAAACCACAATTTTTACCAGGTTGAAAATTGCGACCGTATGGGAGGCTACTAGTGAACCTGGCTGGACCTTCAATTGATTTTAAGCTTATCGACGTTGCCTTAAGAGAACTGATTAATGTCGATTGGGATCTTACAGTGAGTCAATATTGGATCTTGGGAAGTGGATGGAATTGGAATCTGTTCGCTGATGCTATACCTACCTCTGCGCTTCTTTCAATTGTTGCTATGGCGGTGGGTGAGGATGCGGAGTGCCTGGACTCTGTTAGTTGTCAGGAATCCTCGAATGGAATTTATTCGGTATCTTCGGCCTATTGTTTACTCAGGAAGGGTGATATTGCTCTGGATATTGAACAGAGTGTGTTTGACATGACCTGGATTATCGACGGACCTGAGAGAGTGCAGACTTTTTTCTGGACCGTGATTAAAGGGAAAGCGCTTACAAATTTTTAAAGAATGCCTCAACATCTAAGCATTGACGATCTTTGCTCTTTCTGTCATAGTGCTCCCAAAACGATTGGGCACGTTGAAAATGGGTTCGATGGGCTTTGAGCTTCAATGGCGAATTTTCACGCACGTTGCCGGAGCCACGCTCAAACGACGTCGCTTCATGCCATCTCCGCTTTCCTCTCTCTCCCTTCTTCTCCTCTCCGTGAAGCGTGTTTCCGATCACGAAACGCTTCGTTTTGCTTCTATTCGTCATCTCCCCGTGCACATATTAGGGCGCTGGATTTTGCGCTTTCGATCTCCTTAGATCGATCTCCGGCGGCGAGTAGTCAGCGTGTTAGTGAGCCGCTGGTTTCAAACTCGCTCATGGCGGTTGTTAAACGATCGCAGGCGAATCAGAGAAGGCAGTCTGATAGCTTGGAATTTCCGGGATTAAGGTCGAGATTCGAAACCTAATTGTTGCTATTCTCGATGATCCGATGGTTAGCCGTGTCTTTAATGAAGCTGGATATAGTAGCTTCGATTTGAAATTGGCCATGGTGAAGCCTTTGCAGGGTTTTGGAGGGAGCTTCGGCCGTTTAAGCTGCCGTCTTATGGTGGCGACAAAGATTTTAGGAGGATAGGGGAAGTTCTTGTTAGAAAACAAGGGAGGAATCCTCTGCTTTTTGGGGTTTGTGGTTACGAAATACTTCAGAGATTCGTTGAATAACTAATTTGATATATGAATGTTCACGTACATTTTTCTTATAAGCGTGAATAATTATTTTGATATATAAATGTTCACGTACATCTTACTTATAAGCATAAATTTGATGTTATTATGACTTTATATGTAGTTTAGCGTTACGGCAGTGACTGATTATTCGATGGCGTCGAGTTTGTTGCAAGGCAAGTATTGGAGCAAGGCATTGCCCAATACTCCTATGCCTCACTTGATTAAAGAAATGTTGGATGATTTGAATGGTACGTTTACAAAATTTCTGTGGATTGTATATTTCAAAACCTAATAATATGCTATGATTGAAGATAATTTAGGTCATCTAAACACGACGGATCTTATACTAGTCACGGACAATTGTACGACTCGAATGCATTATGTATATTTCAAAACCTAATGATATGCTATGATTGTTGACTTGTTCAAAGCACCATCCAAATACTATTTACTTTTAATCTTTGGAGCAACGCTCCAGTCATCATATATTATTGCACAACCTTCTTTTGTGATATTTATTCATGTGTCAATACTGCATTTTGCCTTTCTAATCATCCTTGTAGCTATAAAATGGAGTGTTAGCGCTTGATTTAGCATTCATCATGCTTGCTAAATTAAGCATCCATCCACTAAATTCATTCATACTTGTAAGCAATATTCACTTTTTGGTTTAAAAGTTAAATAAGTAAAGTTAATCCTTAAATTTTCATCGACTGATTTAAATTTACTTTTTTGTGCTTGGCAATTTTATTGAGAAAAATACCTACATATAATTTGTGATACAGTTAGGACTGGTGGAACAGTATGAGATCATATGGGAGTATGATGTAAAGACCAATGGTTGAAAAAATGGGAACCAATTTGATTGGAGAAATGAACTACTAGTCTCAAGAATCAAAAATAAAAGAAAGTAAGTATTTTTTCCATTATATATTTCTGGTCTAATATTGTATCGTGTAATAATTGTTTACTATTTTTTATTAAAAATAACAAGTTTAGGTACATTGATGGTTGTAAACAGTAATATAAATGTAAACTGCACTAGTAGAAAAAACACTTGTTGAGGCTCCCTTTTAGAGGCGGACCTAAATAAAAACGCCTCAAAAAAAACTTATTGAGGCGTACATACTATTATACGCCTCAAAAAGTATCCGGAAAATTATTTCCGGAAGATTTTATTGAGGCGGCCAAGAAGAGCCCGCCTCTATAAGTGCTTATTGAGGCGGGCCAAGAAAGCCCGCCTCAATAGTTTTTTTCGACACCCGCTTAGTATTAGAGGCGGGCTAAAATGCCCGCCTCTTTTAACACCTTTTGAGGCGGGCGCTAAGCGGCCCGCCTCTAATACCACTTGTTGAGGCGGGCGTATAAAGGCCCGCCTCAACAAACCCGCCGTTTACAAAGCTGCGTATTAGAGGCGGGCTTAAATGCCCGCCTCTAATACCACTTGTTGAGGCGGGCGTATAAAGGCCCGCCTCAACAAACCCGCCGTTTACAAAGCTGAGTATTAGAGGTGGGCTTAAATGCCCGCCTCTAATACCACTTGTTGAGGCGGGCGTATAAAGGCCCGCCTCAACAAACCCCCCGTTTACAAAGCTGAGTATTAGAGGCGGGCTTAAATGCCCGCCTCTAATACCACTTGTTGAGGCGGACATTTAAGCCCGCCTCAACTAATTGTTTTAAATGCCCAGCCGCACTCCGCCATTTTCGTCTCCAACAGACCCGCAGTTCGTCTTCTCATTTCCGTTCGCCATTCCGCCATTTTCACACTTCATCTTCTTCGTTCGCTCCGTTCGTCTTCGTCTTCGTCTTCGTCTCCGCGCGTTCGCCCTCCCCTCCAACAGCCCCACGTTCGCCCTCCAACACTACACCCGCGTTCGCCCTTGGTCTTTGTTCTCGTTTCGTCTCCAACAGACCCGCGGTTCTTCGTTGTCGTTTCGTCTCCAACAAACCCGCGTGCGTTCTCGTTTTCGCCGGTAAGTACCCATCTCCATTCACCCTCCAATAGACCTGCATTATATCCCCAATTTGTTCATTTTTTTGTGTTTATAGTTTGTGCATTCAAAGTGTTTGATGAAATGCCTCTATGAAAATATGAAAAATATACCCCTAATTCATATACTATATTTCATCCTAGTCAAATCTAAACAACTAATACTAACAACTTGTGCATTTAAATGTTTAAATCTATCCCGAATTTGTGTATTTTTTGTGTTTATAGCTTGTGCCTTGAAGGTGTTTGATGAAATGCCCCAATGACAATATGAAAAGTATACACCTAACTCATATACTATTTTTGTGGTTATAGCTTTTGCATTGAAGGAGTTTATTGAGGCGTTGTCTTGAAGGATCGATATTGAATCAAGGTAATACTTCTACCCTAATTTCTTAGGCCCTTGGCGGGATAGATTTCATAATTTAGGCCCTTGGCGGGATAGTTGAGTTTGTATTTTTTCTGGCTTAGTTGCGTATTATTGTCTATTAAATTAGGCCCTTGGCGGGATAGAATTCATAATTTAGGCCCTTGGCGGGAAATAATAGTTCTTTAACAAAATTTTGTGTATATGGAGACCAGAAAGCAACAATATTAATGTCGTCACACAAACGTACGCGAAGATGGCGCGTGAAGCTCATGCGTAATCCCTTTGTTAAGATTAAAGCGAGTCGAGTTCTCGTTTCCTATCTACTAGTGGCTAATTAAGAATGTCGGAGCCCATACAGCCACTAAGTCCAGGTTCGTCCATGGTCGAGTAACCCGCGGTCCCAATAGGATTAAGATTAGTATAAATAGAGATTGATGATTAGGTTATTAGGGGGGATGAGGGTCTAAGAAAACAGAGATGGCCGTTTAGCATGAGGAGAGGGGTGGCAAAATACTGGGACTGGTGAAATCTAGTTAATGAGGAGAGGTATTAGAGAATAGGAAGAGATAAAGTTTAATTAATTAAGCTTAAAGCTAGATGGGAAATACAGAGCAATTAGTTTTCTCCGATGAATTCATTGCCTTCGCTTCAACCTAGTTATGGTTCAAACGAACGCCCTCCACCACCCTGTTCCTCCTGCGTAATTCTTGAAAGTCCGTCGACGAGCACCCGACCCTCCAACCTCGTCGAAGCTCTGGCGTTCCACCGGAAGCATGAACGAGACTCTCGACTGTACCTCCTCGAGCATCACCGGAGCTAGTGAGCTACATGGACTAGATGCTCAACGGACCTCCTCGATCGTAAGCTGGCCCGCGCGAGCTTCGCCGAAGGCATAAACAGATGCTCAACGGACCTCCTCGAGCCTCGCGGACCTCCTCGAGCCTCGCCAGACCTCCTCGAGCCTCTCCGAGCCTCGCGCAGACCTCCTCGACCCTCGCCGAGCCTCGCGCAGACCTCCTCGAGCCTCGCCGAGCCTCGCCGAACCTCGCCGAGCCTCGCCGGACCTCGCCGAGCCTCGCCGGACCTCGCCGAGCCTCGCCTAGTCCATGTAGCTAGTGAGATACATGGACCTCCTCGAGTCTCGCGGACATCCTCGAGCCTCGCCGAGCCCGCCTCAAAAAAGACCCTTTTAGAGGCGGGCCTGAAAGGCCCGCCTCTAATGGTACATGTTGAGGCGGTCTTCAGGCCGCCCGCCTCAACAAAGGTGGCCTTTTGCGGCGAACAAAGGGCCGGTCCGCCTCAACAAGTGCCCAATGTGGCACTTGTTGAGGCACCATTAGAGGCGGGCCTATATAGGCCCGCCTCTAATGGTACTTGTTGAGGCGGGCTTCAGGCCGCCCGCCTCAACAAAGGTGGCCTTTTGCGGCGAACAAAGGGCCGGCCCGCCTCAACAAGTGTCCAATGAGGCACTTGTTGAGGCCCTTTTAGAGGCGGGCCTCTGTAGGCCCGCCTCTAAAAGGGTCTTTTTTTGAGGCGTATTTTGCCCGCCTCTAAAAGTGTTCCCACTTGTTGCAGCCCCCTCATTTGCTGCGAACGGTATACGCCTCAACAAGTGTCAAAATGCCCGCCTCTAAAAGGGTTTTTTCCACTAGTGTGGAAATAACACTAGAGTTAATCTTAACTTTTTTGAGCAATGACTAATAGATGATTACCCACATCAAATACTTGAACCGATAAAGGAAACTAAACTTGAAAGGCTCCTTATAGATTATTGGTTCACTATAGTTGATAATTATAGTCCTGATATCGAGTACAAATCACAAAAACGTGTTCATGAAACGGTGAAGTCATAAAGTATATATATATATATATGAGGATGGGTAGAGGAAGTAACATGTCGTATTGAAAAAAGGGCATGGTACCCCAAGTTTGAACTTGGTGATAACTCTTAGTAGAGATTTTTCTCTTGTGAAGATGGTTTTCTTCAGTTTTTCTTCTATTCAGAGAACTATAGTATTTTGTCGTCTCACTATATCACTTGCTTTGTCTTTTTCATACATTTGGATATTTTGTATGACAACCAATATTATTAAGCATCATCTCACCAGTTTTGTTTCTTTCAATCACTTTCCTTTTTGTACAATTATTTTAACATTCGGAATTTCCTTGGATTTAATAATAATTGGCCTTATAAAATTATATAATAAATATCTTAATTAATTGAGTATTATATGGAAGTTGATCATACAAGTACTAAATACCGATGACTTATGGGCCATGGATCTTGTGGAAAATGATATCCAAAGGCCACTCATGTGGTTTTACAGTTTGTATTAGTTATGTAGGATATGTGAAGTGGTTTAAATCTAAACACTGGGTTTAGAAGTTAAATGAAATAAATTGTTGAGGTGTAGAGTGTGGAATCAGAAGTTAAAATACAATAAAATTTGTTAGGTCTTCAAAGCAATCATTGAAATACTAGTTACTCTCAATCTTTGGAGCAACACTCAAATCATCATCTATTACTAATTAGCCTTCTCTTGAGATATTTAATAATGTGTCAGTACTACAACTTGTCTTTTTAATCATCCTTGTAGCTTTAAAATGAAGTGTCAATGCATGATTTAGCATTTATCAAGAATTTATCCACTAAATTCATTCATCTTTGTAAGCAGCACTCACTTTTTGATTTAAAATGTTAATAAGTAGAGCTAATCCCTAAATTCTTGTTGACTATTTTAAGTTTATTATGATTTGTGCTTGTAAGCGACCATAAAAATACTATTTAATCTCAATTTTTGGATCAATGATCCAATCATCATCTATTATTAGATAGCCTTATTTTGAGATGTTTATTAATGTGCCAGTACTGCATCTTGTTCTGCAAATTCAGTGATATGTTATACATGGTTGCGTTGGACTATTTTCAGTTGATAACTCAATTGTGAAGTCTCAGTGAAACATACTAAAAGAATCAACCCTTACATAGCTATACTCTCTCTGTCTTTTCATATAGTTCTTATTTCCTTATTTAATGTTCTAATATAGTTTCTTTTTCCCTTTTTAGCCATTTTCTTGTTCTTTTATATCCCCAAAATACCTTCATTAATTTTCCTAAATCCCCAAACTACCCTCATTGAGTATATACTGATTTTACAAATAAACCATCTCATTTCACACTAAGCCTGCCCATTTTCACTCTCTTCTTCATTCATCGTTCTCATCTAGAACCCTAATCTCGATTTCTTTCAAGCTCTTGGGTGATTTTGTCCTCAATGTCCCTAGATCTAGTTCTCCACCTCTTTGTCTTATTATTTGCCATTGATTGATCCGATTTGTGGGTTTGATTCCCCAAATCTACGCCTTCATACTCGGTTGAGAATATGTTGGTTCGATTCACCTTCAATTTGTGCTTAAACACATAAATACCCACCAATATCCCTTTTTTGTGGCTTTGCATGCATGATCTTTGAGTTTTTGGACTTCTTCGTCTAATTCAGTCTGCATCTCTGACTATGAGCTCCAATTATATCTTTACTTCTTCCTCCCGTGAGGTTTCCGATGATGATGCTTCAAATTACGGTGATTCCTACACATGCTCCGACGACCCTGAGTGCAAACTAGGTTTGCATTACTTGGGAATTCATGCCTACAGTCATCTAAATCCATTTCGCCGCTCCGATTCACCGATCTCATGTTTGTCGGAGGTTAAAAAGTCGGCGATTGTTGGTTCTGTAGGAGAGGCCTTGGTCACTGAAGGTTCATAACCCTTTGTCCCTCCAAAATCTCCATGTCTCCGCACCTACCATCGATGATGTCAATGTCAAAAACGTCGACACTAATGACAAAGCCAATGATGAAGCATCCTTGGACATCGTTGTTCTTTTGCTTGAAATCGATGAGTATTAAGATAAGTTCCTTCCATCCTTAATTTTATGTTTATGTATGTTGTTAGTGCTTGGTGAAGGTTATTTGTGTGTTTGGCCTGCTATTATTGCTTATGATGTGCTTGACTGTCATAGAAGAGCTACATAGGAAGATTGTGCGAAATACCGAGAGATAGAAGCAAGGATTTTAGCCAGTTTAATTCACAACAATAGATGCCATTGAGTGGTATTCCGCCTCTGCCGAGGAACGGGAAATTGTCACTTGCTTCTTTTGTCTTCCACGCAATGGATGAGACGCCTAACTGTATGAAGAAACTTGTAATGGACCGACGCGCCGATTGACAGGCCGCCCAATCGGAATTGCAGAAGGCTCGTAACTGAAGGGCACTTGATGATGAAAGAAGGAGGCCTTTACCCGGACTGGATTTGAGGTAGTTTAGCAGAAGAATGGCCACATGCCAATGATCAAGAACGCTGCTGTGGAAACGCACTCGCCCCAAAAATCCAAAGGGAGATGAGCCGTAAAGCGCAAAGCGCGAGCAACGTTCAAGAGATGACGATGTTTACGTTCCACTCGCCCATTTTGTTGAGGCGTCGCCACACAAGACGTCTCAAAGAGTATGCCCTGATTGGAAAAATAAGGACAAAGAGGTAGGAATTATGTCCCATTATCAGCCTTGACTCGACGTACTGACTTCCGAAACTGAGTATTAACCATGGAGCAAAAATGGCGTAGAAAAGTCGGCACTTCTGATTTAGACACAAAGAACTTAACCCAAACTGCTCGAGAATAGTCATCAACGATGGTTAGAAAATATGACGCCCCATTAGATGAAGGCGTACTGTAAGGACCCCAAACATCACAGTGAATAAGATCAAATAAGCATGTAGCTTTATTATAACTTGGTGAAAAAGACAAACGAGTCTGTTTTGAACGATAACAAACGTCACAAGGACTTAATGAATGTAGCGACGAACTAGCTATATTTAAACTAGATATAGAAGATAAGACTGTAGACGAGGGATGCCCGAGGCAAGAGTGCCAAAGATGAACCGAATCAGCAACAGACAAAGCAGAAGACGCAAGCGGCAAGAACGAATTCAGCCAATAGACCCCATTCTGTGGATTACCTACGCCAATCACCATCCTCGTACGCACCTCCTGTAAGACCACAACACTATCAGTCATTAAAATGAGCAGACCCAATTCTTTAGCAAGCTGAAAGAATGACAGTTGATTTCAATTTAATTGTGGGTTGTATAGGACACTAGAGAGGCGACGAGAGCCCAAGGGTAGTGAACCAGCGTAATTAGCAGACGAAACACGGCCATCCGAGAGAGAAATAGGGACAGGTTTGATATTCGTAATACCGGTGAGTAGAGAATTGTCCCCTTCATGTGAAAAGATGCACCTAAGTCAAGAATCCAAGAGCCAGACGTACCTGAGGACGATGCTGCATTCGGATTCATGGGGTTATATAAATTGAGAACAACATTCCATTGCTCATTGTTGAGAGCGGGACCGAAAGCTTGGCGGTCAGAGTCCATGAGATCAGGAGCATTCGGAGCCGATAAAGTGTGTTGAACAGCATTCGCTGAACCTGTAGAAGCAGTTTGTAATAACGAACAGGGGCAGAGGAATTAGTAGGGGCCGAACCTTGATTGTTTTGATTGCGACGAGTGAATCGCTCTTTCATCCATTCAGGAAAGTCATTGATTTTAAAGCAAGAGGATTTCTCATGACCATTGCGATTGCAGTGCGAGCACAAAAGGGACTTCTTGTCAATGGTGGAGTCGTCTTTCACGGACGGAACTAATTGGCGGGCTGCAAACGCATGAGTTTCAGTGGAAACACGATTTGTGACCACTATTTTGAGGCATTCCTCTTGAACCGCAAGCGAGTAAACATGAATCATAGGTGGAAGAGGATCTTGTGCCAGTAGATTTGAGCGAAGAGAACTATATGTGGAATCCTCCAAGCCGATCAGAAACTGGTGTATACGCTCCTCCTCACGCTCCATAAGAAGAGCAGACTTCAGGTCACACTTGCACTGGCCACACGAGCAAGTTTTGAGCGGGACATAGCTGGACAGTTTGTCCCATAATTTCTTCAAAGCCGTAAAATAAGCTGATACGGACTGTACGTTTGTGACAGAACGAGGCAATATCGTAATGCAATTGAAGTTTGCGGGGGCCGTTACGAAACGAGAACCGCTGTTTGAGGTCATCCCAGAGTTCTTTAATTGTGGGTAAGTAGGTAATAGAGGAACAAAGGCTAGGTTCGATGGATTGAACAATCCAGCCAATAAGCATTGAATTTACCATTTACCAATCCTCCAGTAAGTCAGCATCATCTGTGGGTTTGACAATGGAGCCATTGATAAACCCCAATTTTTGCTTAGCCATTAGCGAGTTGATCATCGCGTCAGACCATTCGTCGTAGTTCTCCCCCTTAAGTCTAACCGGGAAAATATGAAGGCCGGGATGGTTCGAAGGGTGGAGATAGTAGGGAGATTTGTGTGGTAGGGCAGAGACAGATGGTGCCGCGTTGTCTATGGGAAGTGTCATGGCGATTCATAGCGGCGCGGCGACGAACGACGGGCGGCGGAGAATCGAAATAAAAATAGGGTTTTGTGTTTAGATTTTAATTGAAGATCGAAATCGCTCCGATACCATGATAACAATTGATTAAGGAGAGGAAGCAATTGAATTAGGAAGAATAGTTCTGTCGTTCTATTGATGAGATGAGTGTATATATATGGTTACATAAGGATATCTTTTCGAGGAAGATATTAACCTAAATTACAGGATACTAGGAACAATCATATCACACAATATATGGAGAATATCTATAATATCCCAATATAGGAACAATAATATCACACAATATATGGAGAATATCCATAATATCCCAATATATTTCTTTCTCTCATATAAAGATAGTTCACTTCCAAGCGGAAGGAAAGGGAATATCTGATTATAGTATTGTTGACATTATCTTTGATTTCAAATACTTTTGCTCATAAAATATGTATGTCATGTCATATAATCATACAATTATGCTAACTTCAACTTGCCCAAATATTGACCTCCTCCATTTATACAGTGTAAACAATCCTATTTTATATTTAGTTTGAAGATTTACTTTGTTTCTATCTTATACTTTGTGCTTTGGTCATGGACGGACCTTATGGACTAATCACATTATATTTTGAGGCCTCTGTTTTACTCTTTCTGTTTAGGTTGCCAGTGCAGGGTATGTCGATGATCATACTACAACTACTGCTATCTTGAGAAGAATAAGATCTGCAAATGGATTGGTAGTTGCTACTATTTTAAGGCCATTTCACTTTGAAGGTAGTAGACACTGGGATGAGTATACTATTTCCTTATTCTCATCAGTTAGAAGTCTCTTAGGTCGTGTAGGGTTGTTTAATTGGACCAAATGTTCTGGATCTAACTCCAATTCGATTAGTGTGTGTTCCTCAAACACTTTCCTATTTAAACATGCTTAAGCTTTCCAGGTTCTAAACCTGAATTGATTATGTAATTTCATTCAATTCGCATGTTAATGTTTTAGTAGAAAATAGTATAAAATGTACAAATTTTTATAACAGTGAGTATTATCCTTTTTATGTTGTTCAAACTCATTTGTAAATTTCTTGAGTTATGTTGGTGATTTCAGAATTAGCAGCATCGAAGAAGCAACAAGGAATAGAGTTACTTGGTAAACTGGAAGTGAGTATGTAAAAACTCTAAAAGATTGTGGAAGATAGACGGAATTTGAAAGGGTACTTTTGAAAGTCAATAGGCATTAGCTAAAAGAAAAACAATTAAGTACTATATTTCACTCGATATGGAAACGTAATTGCAGTTGTTGGAAAACAAAAAAAAAATTAGGAAGGAATTAGTATTGAGGATGCAATATTACAAACTTGTAACCATATTGAAAAGCCTCCAAACTATAGAAGCTTTAGTAACAACATTCAACTAATGTTAAAAAAGATTTTACACATTGATTTAGATGATGTAGAAGTTTTTGCTCTTCATGCTGATAACAGACATAATATAACAACCCTACAAAATTATATGAACTGCCTATATATATATGTGATCTTGCGTGCAAAGCACGCTGCCTATATATATATGTGATCCCGCGTGCAAAGCATGCGTGTCACCCCTAGTTGACACAAATATGCACGAAAATACTCTAAAACCAATAGATGAAATTCAGTTTTTCTGCTATAACAAGGGAGTAAGCGCTCATGTAATTTCAACTAGATATGCATTCTCCTATATTGCAAATGAATAAAGTAGAGAAAGCAAATTTTGTTACCTTAGGGTCTGTTCGGTTTGCCAATGCTGTTAGATGCTGTTGCTAGTGCTGTTGCTGGTGCTGGTACTTTTATTTAATGCATGCTTATTGTCTAGAAATAGAAAATGAGGGAAAGTGTGAAATGGTAAAAGAAAATAAAAAAGAAGTACTTCTGAGTTTTTAAAAGCATCATTTCAATGCTTCTGTTTTGTAGGCAAATAAGTACTTCGAAGTACTTTTAATTTTTTATGACTGGACGAACCGAACAAGTCAAATGAATACTTATTTTCTGAAAAAGAAAAATAAGTACTCATAAGTATTTTTTTATGACGAAACGAACAGACCCTTAGTATTGAAAGATGAGGTTACAAGGACAGACGGATAAAGAACCTCATTCGGTATGCTTTCATGTGGAGAATATTTATGAAGGGCTTTAAAATCTTCGACGTCCGCAGGATATCCAAATTCTTCATAGTCAATGGGTGTGAATGGCAATATGGGATGAAGAAGCGTATTGACAATGACAAGATCTAGAAATGGGACCTGGACAACACCAAAAGGTTGTTATGTTAAAAATAGACTTTAAAGCAAAAACTTTATAACTGATCATTATTATCAAAATCGTGATCATAGGATATTAAATTGTGAGTTTAGAGTATTAATTTGTGAACCTGCTAAAAGAATGAAAAAATGATGAAAAAATAACGCAGTGACAATTTTGTAAAGGAAAACTTTATATTTTCTTCTTTTATTTAATAACAAATTTCAAATATATACTTTATTAATTTATTATTAATAATTGGTATTCCACTAATATATGTAAACAAATTATTTGTATTTAATAAAAAAATCAATTATGTACTTTATTAAATAATTGCGTAGGATGGGATATCATTCCAAAAATAATCAAACATATTTCTTCTATGTATGGAGTTTCAAACTATACCTCCTCAACCCGATTCCTCGTTCCAACCCGATACACAATTTATACCAAACACACCTGTTAAAACCTCAAATCCATTGCAAACCCAATATTTTGGGATGAAAATCCGGTATGAACCCCAAAAATAACAATACCAAACAACAAGTAATGGATTGGGGTTTTCAAACCCGATTCCTCAGCCCCATACCATGTAAAAAACAACCCATTAATAGATTTACAAATTTATATTCTATTTTCGTTATTTAATAATCATTGTTCATAACTCAACTAGCAAGATTTAATTACAAAATTTTAGTATCTTAAAATCTAATTTTCAGTAGAACTTAATTCAATATTTAGTAACCAAAAGAGCAGGATTTATTACCTTCAAAATCGCAGCACGAAACAACTGAGGAAACATATTAATTACTGAAGCTACTAAAAGCCCTCCAGCACTGTATCCCCATCCAGCAAGCTTGTCTTCATTGGCAATTTTCTTTTCAACCAAAAACTCATGACAACGGATGAAATCTTGAACGAAATTACATTTCTTATTACGTTTCCCATCAAGATGTCACCTTTTACCTTTGGGGCGGATTTGGTAGGCCTAATTTTCAGTCTTCACAGTCTAGATTTATAAGAAAAAAGGCTCATGAGTCAAACGCCTAAAAAAAGAGGAAATTTAGGGGGCCGTTTATTCCCCTATAAAAAGTGATAGGTCAGAAGTACACAGGGGACAGATTTTTGTAACACTAAAACTCTGCCAAACTTTACAGAAAAAGTGACGGCGGAAAAGTTTTATTTTGGGAATACCCCAAAAGTTCTTCGAGTAGCTTTTCTTCCTCACGAAGGTTCGAGTCCTATTTTTGCCTTCCTCTCTCTCTCCCTAAACCCTTTTAACCCTCGATTGAGCCTCGGCTGACTTGAGGGTCGGAGAGCCAAATCTAGAGGAAGATCCCCTCTGGGTTTGGTTGTGCAGGTACTGTGGAGAAGTGGAACCGAAGGCAATCGATGATCCATTCAAGACTCTTGGCGCCCTTAATCAAGCTCTCCCTCGGTAAAGGAGAGTAAAAGTAGATCTTCAGCCTCTTGACGAACAAGTGTTGTCTCGACGAAATTCCTGGGCATCAACACTGGCGCCGACCGTGGTTTCTTCCTCACTCAATTAAGCTAACCAAGAGTCCGCAAGATGGAAAGTGCTAGCAGCGCATCGAACACATGTCGGGGGTCCGGTTCCCGAGCAGCATCCGAATCCAAAAACAATACCAGGAGTCGAAGCCGCGCAACTAGCGATGACATCCCCGAGTATAACGACTACCTAATTTGGAAGGAAACAAGAAAGCAACGAGAAGAAGAAGATAAGAGGCTCCAACAAGAAGTCGTCGAGAGGCAATATTG
The DNA here is from genome assembly GCF_046119375.1 of Phyllobates terribilis. NCBI lineage: Eukaryota > Metazoa > Chordata > Amphibia > Anura > Dendrobatidae > Phyllobates > Phyllobates terribilis. The sequence goes on along the minus strand of NW_027366400.1, from coordinate 14,715 downwards.
TTGGTTATGTGGACTAGCCCCTTAGTTCCTATAACTAATAATGCCTCGGTTTTAATGATAACAAACAACCTTATACACTAATGCTTTCATTGAGTGAGATATTGCAGGACACCAATAGGCCTTTGAGCTAAATAGGTGATTTAAGCAGGGGAATTAACGAGCTTAAGATTAGGAGCTGAAGCGAGTCCAGCGAGAAGAATAGCGCTTAACGCGCTTAACCAGAAGAAAAGGAACTGAGCTTCACAAATAGGAACCGAATAACAAGAGCAAGGGAACCGAGCGTTTAATGGTTCAAGTAACGTATCAGGGTGACGCGCTCAAGGGAACTGAGCGCGTATAAATGGGAAGTTATCTTATAAGGCGTTGTTAAAGGAAAGATTGATACGTTAGGATCTACTAGATTCGTGATCTAGTTTGTTAGAGCGGCTTTGTTATCTTAGTTAGTTTGTTCAGGTTTAGTATTTTATTTATTATATTTATCTAGCATTTCGTAGATTAGTTACCGGGGATTATGTCATAGTATAAATAGTTTAGATTCTCATTCTAAAATGGTGATTGTTAGTGTTGAGAGTTAGTACGGTTGATTTAGGACATAGGCAATAGTTAGGAGAGTTAGAGAGAAATTAAGAACTATGTGTTTGCCTAATAGTGTAAGCCCTACGAGGAACCAATACAAGAATCATTTTGGAAATCATTGTTTACATTGTTCTTATCTTTATTTCGCACAAAAGTTGTAATCTTTAGTTAAGCTAAGGTCACATGATCCACAAATACCGACAGGACGAGAGAGGAGGATCCTGTTGGAGCAAGAGACAAAAATCTTACGGGAAGGGGAGCTCGAGCACATCGAGAACCGGCCTCGACCAACCCCATGTCCACATGGCCTAGAGCGCGGCGCAATCCCATTGCACCATTCTACACCACCTCGGCAACCGAATGGTCAGTGCAAAAGGGACTATGAGCCCCAACAATCCCCTCGAAGAGCACACGCACATGTGTACGAGCCGCAACTTCATACCTCGAGATTCTACGAGCCCTATAAGCCACAGAACCCCTACAAAAATTCTACGAGCCCCACTACAACCCTTACGTCAATCAAATGCTTGACTATCCCAATCACGATCATTTATGGGACCTTTGTCGGGAGGTTTTTTCCACGCGTAACCCTGCCCTTTCCCAGGCCACCAGGTCAGTGCGGGGTCGAACTCGAGAGGGGGAACTATATTCGCTGACCACAGTGTCAATACCCCAGTACGCGACGACTCAAATACCCAACCTCGAAGGATTATACATGCACTGAGGATCCTTGAGATCATATCAATCGATACCACTATGCAATGCTGGCATGCAATGCGGACAACGCCATTATGTGCAAGGGTTTCCCAAACAAGTTTTTGGGACCACCCTTTCATGGATGCTATGCTCTCGCTGCCTAAGCGTACAATCCAGAACTTCGATGACCTCGAAGAACGTTTCTTAACCCATTTCAGCGCCTCTAAGAAACGCAAGGTCACGATGTTACAGACTCAAGGGGTAAAGCAAAGGTGGGCGATTCCCTGGAATCCTACATCAAGAGGTTTACAGTAATAGGGTTGGAGGAGCATGATTTCATCAAGCAGGAGGCTAGGCAAGCGTCCTTCGGAGGGTTGTTAGACAACTCGGACTTCAAACACAGGCTGGGGCGAAAACACAAGTACCTCAACTATGATCGGATGTTATAGAAAGCATACGGCCAGATCGAGTTTTGACAAGATCACATGGAGGAACAAAGGCCAAGAGGTCTCGAGGAAGCAAAGCCATGCATCAGGTGTCAATCAAGGAGGAAACCAGTCGTGGGGACCCAAGAAACAACCTGAGCAAACCTTGAGGGCCCCGTCCCTCCGGACACAAGGAGGTCAAGGCCAGGCGCAATTCCAGGTACATAATATGATGGCCATTGTGCAGGGCAGTAGAGGCCGAGATAGACCACCTATTCCCTTGGTTCGAGGGATGTGGTGCGCTAAACACCTTAACAATAGTCACAATACCACTGAGTGCCGAAGCGTCTATTGTGAAGCCGAGTAGGAGGATAGGAGAATCATGGAGGCTCGTCGAGCACAAGGTCAAGCCTCCAATCAACAAGCTGCACCGGCCCCACAACAGCCCGATTTTCCTAGACCAGACTGTTTTGTGGGGACGATCACAGGCGACATGAGCTGCGACAATCGAGTAAAAAAGAGCAGAGGAGAGCCTCCAATGCACCACTCCCCCCGGAAAATCTATGATGTTGATATCCGAAACCATTCGCAACCCGTACCAGTTGCAATTCTCGGACACTGATGTGGCGAGTGGGCGAACAAGAGGGCCGACCCGCTCATCGTCCACATTCAGTATGGACTAAAATTGTTAAGAGGGTGATGGTGGACACAGGCACCACGACAAATATAATCTACTGGGAGGCTTGTCAGAAGCTCGACCTCGACCCATCCAAGTTGCATCCAACAAAATGTAACCTCGTGGGGTTCTCTGGAGACTCAGTAAAGGCGCCAGGGTAGAAACAATGGATATGATCTTGGGTGACGAGGATGGACCTCTTCGAAGTTGTGCAATCGATTTTCTTGCCAACCCATCCTATAACGCAATACAAGACAGAGACTCACTTACTCGATTCGAGGTCGTGGTGTCGATCAGTCATTTTTGCATCAAATTCCCAACCCAGAGTGGCAGTGGAACAACTCGAGGTAACCAGGACAAAAGTAAAGCATGTTATATCCAAGCAGAGTCGAATGATAAGAAGGCGGTGCATGCAACCATCTACCTCTCGGGGTCGCTTCATACGGAGGACGAGGCAGACCTAGACCCTCGAGAAGCATCTAGATCAACCTTGGGAGAAGACGTACTTCTGACCTCCATTGACGTTGAAAAACATGCTATTTCACTGTTCGGGTGAGGAGAGGCGGAAATTATATGTCGATCAAGGGATCCTTCCGGAGGTCATGACAGAGATCGAAGCCATGTTGGGATCCTCGCGAGACATTTTTGCATGGACCCCAAAAGACCTCAAAGGCATCCCCCCCCCCCCCTTCCGAATTAATGACTCATTCACTTACCATTGACCCGCAGGTAGCACCTCGAAGGAAAAAGAAGAGGAAGCAGGCAGGTCCTAAGAACGGGCCGTAGCGACAGAACTCGCAAAATTACTCAAGGCAGGGTTCGTGCAGCCCATACAGTACCCAACCTGGCTCGCTAATGTTGTCATGGTACAAGTGGCGCATGTGTGTTGATTTTCATTGATCTGAATAAAGAATGCCCGAAAGATAGCTATCCTCTCCCATCCATTGATCAGCTCGTCGACTCAACAGTGAGTCACGAGGCTCTAAGCTTCCTCGATGCCTACTTGGGGTATAACCAGATAACGATTAATCCAGCCAATGCGGGCCACACTGCATTCATAACAAATAAAGGCACTTTCTGCTACAGAGTTATGCATTTTTCCCTTAAGAACGCGGGCGCCACTTTCCAGAGGCTAGTGGACAAAGTCTTCCGAGAGAAGATCGGCAGAACGGGCGAAGCTTATGTCAAAAATATAGTAGTAAAGAACAGGAACCAAAGCGGTCATCCAAGGGACTTGCGCGAGGTGTTTGACACTCTGCGATGATATGGCATGAGTCTGAATCCGAAGAAGTGTGTGTTCGGGGTCACCGAAGGCAAGTTCTTGGGCTTTCAAATCAGCTCACGAGGCATTCAAGTAAACCCCTCCAAGGTCCAGGCCGTCTTAGAACATGAAGGCTCCACGAACGACGTATGAAGTACAAAGATTCATGGGGTCGGTTAACTACTTAGGAAGATTTTGTGCCAAACTCGCCGAACGCAACCTGCCTTTCTTTGAGATGCTTAAGAAATCAAAGCAGTTCATGTGGACACCTGAATATGAAGCAGCCTTTAATAGCCTCAAAGAACACTTAAACAAATTTACCAACTTTAATGGAAAGAATTTTTGGAAAACATGTCTTATATTTAGGGACAGAAGAAGTATAATAGTAAACGTAACCACGAAGCCATCTCCAAAGGTGACGTCATGATGTTCACAAGCATAGAACTCGATGAGGTCATTCCATGAAAATCTACCTTCATTATCATTATCATTGGAGTTGTCAAAGCTTATAGTAATATTTTCTTGCCCAATTGATGTGGAGGCCTTTCCATACAGAACTCGTGTTCTTTCGTGAAGTAAATTCTGTTGCTGGATTATTTGCCACGTCCCTTTTGATAAGTCATAGTCAACAGTAGCATCAGGCATCTGAAAATAAGAAAGGGATGTATGATCACTGATCCAACAAAAATGCAAACTAAATTTAGCCCATGAAATTAAAGTAATATCTCACCACTGGTGACGAAATCGTGAAGTGCATTGTTGATGAATAGTAATCATGATTTGGTCCAGATGATATAGCTGAAACATAGTTTGGAAGAGGAAGGAAAGATGGTTTGAGCTCCTTCAAGCAAGCTACATCCTACAAATCAAATTAAAAAGTTAAGTAAATAAGAGATTCTGAAGCACTTCAATATATAACAAATAAAATGAGCATCAGCATGAAAAAGTAAAAATTAGACAAACAGATTTTCAATCAATCACTGAAGCACCAGGAAACCTCCCCTGAGATTGAATAGAATTCAATTTGGTTATAGACTCGTTATCTTTAATTCCTGTATATTTATGCCAAAACCTTTTAAAAACCAGCCAAGACAATATGCAAAAAGTTAAAATATCAGGAACAAGAATCTGATCAACTAGTATAGGCTCTATTCGGTAACATTAAGATGATTTGTTTTTCATCTAAATGGAAAGTAATGGATGAAAAAAAGTAGATGAAATAAGGGTAGATAAAATTTAAGATAGATAAGATTTTTTCCATCTAAAAATTGGGAGATGGAAAATTTAAGAGATATTAGATGGAAGTAGATGAAATTTGTAAAAGGTAGATGAAAATTTTTCTAGAAGGAATTTTGCTCAAAAAAGATGAACGGTAATGACCTAGATGAAAAATCTGAAATTTATCTCAATTTCATCTACTTCCATCTGATTTTAACCATTTCTCTAGATGGAATTATTGCATTATTAATCACTGAAACAGAATCGATAATACAAGGTCACAAACCTCTTTTCAGATAAGGGTAAGGTGATAGAACAGAGTCGAAGCTTGCCATTTTCTCTTACAACGAGAACGCGCGTCACAAAAATCAACATCCTCAATAATGAGGGCAGGATCGTCCATATATGCATTCTGCGCCATCACAAATCTATACTATCTATAAAAGTGTGAAGATCTCATCTGCAGTAAATTAATTACCTTTTTTCAACTTATTTACAAATCCACCCTATGATAAATCTCATCTCATTTATTAGTTTTTTACTCTTTGCTAAGAGAGTTCTCGTATCTACAGTAAGTTAATTACCCTTTTTTCTACTTATTTACAAATCCACAATGCTAAATCTCATCTCATTTATTAGTTTTTTACTCTTTGCTAAGAAAGTTCTCGTAGACGTGCCTATCCTCCAAAAATCCCTATTCTCCTCCACCTCGCCACTCAACTCCGCCGTCAACTTCCTCGTAAAATCCTTACCTTCCAACTCTTTGACACCTTTCCGCAACTTCCTCCGGCCCCTCGTAAAACTGGTCTTGTGACATCTCCCTCTCCACCACCAACCCCAACCCCTTGTCCATCCATGAAGAACTCCGTCGATACGGTGAAAAATGAGGTCAAGAGTCGATACAACCATTCAAGTAGCAACACAAATTTCCATGGCCTGGGATTGAGAGCAAGTGTTCGCCTACATCCACGATTCATTCATGCAGAATCTCAGACAGGTGAAAATCGAAGGCTAAACCCTCAATCATGATTAAATTCTTTTTTATGGTTCGTCTTATATATATTAATTTATACTCTATTCCACAAATTTATTACAGTTTATTGCATACATGTCTAAGTTCCTAGTTCAATTTCTATTATCTTAATTATTTGTTTGTCTAATCTGTAGGTTCGTTAATATTAAGCCACTATTGTTCAATGTCTTCTAAGGTTCATTAAGTCTTAGATGTGCTTCTCAAGTATATAATTGCGCTTTTATACTTGGAGATGCGCTTAACCTGTGTAGAACACTTAGTAATTGATTTACTAAAGTCCTTAAACGCGAAAGAGGTCAGACAACAATAAGAGCGCGCTTTAAGTGTTTAAAGCGCACTAAGATTTGCAGACAAAGAGTTTCCAAACGGTGAGAACCCTAAGTCACTAATTGACTCAGGATAAAACTCACCACTACTTTGTATTGATAGAAGAAGGTTACAACTCTAGCTTCAACTCTCGAAGCTCACTCGTAAACTCTCTTCTTACAACACTTGAGTTCAGCTCTAGAACAATGGCACTTCACCTCTCTCTGATTACAAACGAGTCAACACTTAAGCTCTCCTAGCTTCTCTCTGAATTCCTCACTTTGTAATGTCTAGAGTGAATACTACAGTCCACTATTTATACACAAAACTTAAGCTACAACTCTAACTTAATTTCGTGTAACAAACTTAGACTTAGCAAGATGCCACCTCATCAATCCGTGCGCCTTGATCAAATTGCTAGAGATAATCAACAGCTTGGATTAATTTGGTTTTGTTCTTCAACTTGTTGATGCACGCCACTTCAGCAATCCGTGTCCACTGCGCTAACTAACTCCTCCACGCTAGCGATCCCTGGATATGCGTCTCAAAGACATTCAAGTTCTTCTCACACCTTTTGTGCACGCAACTTGAACTCTCCCGCTCACCAGCCTTCCCTTGCATTTTCGGCAGTTCTCTTCTGCGACAGCATTCCCCCTTTTTGATGATGACAAACCGTTAACAGGTAAGCTCATAATACTTTCTGTAATGATCAAAATGGAGACAATAAACAACAAGTTAATCAAGTATTCATATTCGGAATTAGGTCGAAGTACCTTACCAAGTACGTTACCAACACAGTTTTTAAATTCCCCGTAAGTTCAAGCACGGTCTCATACTTCCCCCTTAATCAAATAAGGATGTACCTGTTTTCTTCCCCCTTTTGACATCATCGAAAAAATCAAAAGCATAGTCATACGGTAAGAAAGATAAGAGGGTGCGCTTGCTAGCTAAGAAGTCAAACAATGCAAGATAGCGAACAAGAAGCAACTTAAGTACCAAAGAGTCAAGTCAGCAAAGCTCTCAGAGATATAAAAGTCAGAACATACTTGCATTCATCATTGAGTAACTGTCACAAAAACAGGTAGGATAACCTAGGAGCTAGTTCACAAACAACTTAACAAAGTAGAGAAAAAATTAGAAATCAAAAAAAGCGCTTAAAAGCGCAACCATCACAACACCAACAACTATCACCTTTCCTCAGATTTGAACTTCTCCTGAACCATAGAGACCATCTTCGTAACTTGCTCAATCAGCACACTCAACTGTTTCTCGACCCGCTCGTGATGCGCGTCTAGTGTTGCAACAACGCTTGAAAAATTTGTAGAAGCAGAAGAAGGACGAGCGCGAGGACTCAGATTAGAGCGCGAGCTAGAGGGGTGTGTACCTTCAGGTTTAGGAAGGAGAATAGCGCATATAGCATCGGAGGTGAGAAATGTAAAGCAATCGTAGTCAGTGAGAGAGTGATTGTAGAGTCCATCGGCCTTGAGCATTTTGCAGACGATGTGAGGGAACGGCAAGGGACCAGAAGTCGCGGCGCGGCATAGAACTAAGTGGCTCATCATTATCTGAGCAGTATTGACCACTTGGTTCGAAATGACAGCCGCCATAATACAGCAATCTGAAATGGTTACCTTATCCCTGTCGTAATCCCTTGGTGTAATATTGGTGATGATGAAATGATGGAGAAGCCTTCGACTCGGTTTGAGCTGATCCACTGTGAGAGCGCGCTTGGATACGTTAGGACCAAAGACGGCTTCTTTGAGCTGCTTTGCACCGGCAGGCCAGTTTTTCTTGTACAACCGGCCAAACCTATTAGACTGCCCTGTCAAGCCAATCGCTTTTGCCAAGTCTTTCACCAAAAACGTTTCTCGTGAATTACCTCGCCAATTAAACCACACTTGGCCATACTCTGGATTAGCAGGTTGATACTCCATTGTTGCATAAAATTGATACACCATTGAATCGTTGCAGCGCGCTGGTTTGGTTTCCAACTTGTCCCAGCCTTGAAAGCTCAACCAGGTAGCAAAGCGCGTAATGTGTGAAGATCCTTGGAGCTCTGTGAGAAGATCAGGAGTCATAATTTTTGGAAACAAAAATGAGCGCTTAGCGATACCTGATGGGATGGGAGGAAAATCGTTTATGCCAATGACTTTAGCGGCTTAGAACTGGTAGATGTGCCTTTTTCTGGGACAACCTCATGCGGTGGCGACTCATGTTCAGAACCGTTTGACGACTCAATTTCTTCAGCGGGAGGAGGAGGAAGAGGTGCCTTACGCTTTCGACTCTTACGGCGAAGCACGTCACTTTGGCGATCTGCGCGCTGAGTGGTCAGAGGAAGTGGAGAATCATGGCCTGGACGAGCTTGAATGTGGAAATCCTCGTCTTCATCTGAGTTAGAGGGAATAGAGGCCAGAATTTGCTGAGGAGAGGTGAGAGATTGTGTACCTACCCTGGATTGAGTACCTAACCGGAGGGGGTGTCAATTTCAAGCACACCCTTACCCTTCGATGGGGTAGAGTGAGACACGTCCTGAGTAGACGCTTCAGTAGTGGGTTGGAGAAGCTCCTTCTCAACGTCATAGCCAGCAAGCTTGAGATATTCGACGGTGAGAGAAAGATCAACCTTGGGCTCATGGGAGAAGAGTGGAGCGTCTGGGATGATAGGCTCTTTTGTGGGACTAGGGTCTTCTGTGGAGATTTCTGGGTCAGTAGGTTGTGTTTGGGGAGGCTCTGTTTGTGGAGCTTGGGTAGAGATGGAGGGATCAGACGTGCAAGACTGAGTTTTCAACAACAACTCAACCTTTGCACGTGTAGCAGGGTCAAGGTCGGCTAGATTGACGTTTTCCATTGATGAAACTTGATGTAGAGGGATGAGGAAACTTGAGCGGAGTTTGAGAGAGAGAGAGAGAGGCAAGAGGTAGAGAATAGGATATATGAAAAGGGAACAAATACCTGGTATTTATACGCGCTCGGCCTCCACTCTCAACCGAACAAGCAACCAATCAGATTCAACGGCAGAAAAAGAAGTCCAACGGTCCAATGAAAACGCTGATTTGACGCGCTAGGCTCCCAACATCTATAAAAGTAGCCGTTACATCAAAAATCGGAAAGAGCGTTTGACAGCTAGTCGTTGCTTCACAATAAAGCAAACCCAAATCTGAAGACAAACCACCGGATGCGCTTTGAAGTGCAATGTAGCTCAACACAGAAGCGCGCTAGAATAATAAGCTCAACACATTCCACCTCTGGCTGAATAATCTGTCGAAGCTCAAAAACTGACTGAGACGAATAGATGCATATGTGTGATGTCCAGCTCAACTTTCTAACCACAATGTAAAGAAATTAATGAACATGAAGATGCACATTTCATATAGGGGACATTAGAGCATTCAATCACTCAAGTTGATGTGGACGTATGTGCATATACATGTAATATGGTAATTGAGCTTTATGTCACCAAATGAATACTTCTCTAATGTGAAGCTCAATAAAGGACGAGAGAAGCGTTACATCTAGTCAGGCTAGGGACACCTATGCAATGGGTCATTTCTTAGGCATGTAATATGGGTAGAAGACGATCACCATTGTCAAGTTTTTGGCAAAGAAGAGCATGCATTGACTAAGATTATATCAAATCGAGCTAAGCAAGTAAGACAACTTCAGTACTAATTCATTTTAATGAACAACCATAAAGCAAGAATGACTCAAAGCTATCAAGCGCAAGCTACCATAGTTCGTACCTTGATACTAAGCTCGCTAATTCTAGTCAAATAGGGGAATACTTACAGAGCCATTGCCTCAAAGCTAATGGAGTCGCATAATGCCAAGCTGAACCCGAAGGTTTAAGAAGACCTGTCGATTAAGCGCTTTAGTAAAAATATCGCTATTTGCCCTTCTGAAGATACGTGAGTAAGCTCGATGTTCTTGCGCTCCACATGATCACGTAGAAAGTGGTGTCGTACATCGATGTGCTTAGTTCGAGTGTGATGTACTTGAGTATTGAAGACACATATTGCGCTGGTATAATCACGTATTGCGCTTGTATCCTCAAGTCTTTTCTTGTTCTTTCGTCACTTAAGAAGACATTATCTCCCTCGTTAGCTTGAAATGAGAGTAGCAATTGTGGATCGTTCGTCGTGACAAAAAACAACCGCTTTCAATGTATTCTCTACTCTTCATTCCAACCTGCAAATACAAAGATCAAGCTTTGATTTCCCAACAAAGCTTGCACTTCGTGGGAACGTTACACATAGCTATTACTGCGCTAGTCTTTTGGACTGGCTCATAATAACTTGGATCATTCAGATCAAGCACCATATGAGGTCGCGCTTTAAGAAGCACACCTCTGCGTGCTGAAGCGCAATCGTTCTCGACATGTGAATATCGATGACGTGTACTCTTGCCCTTAGATTTAGCCATTGGCTTATAGGGCTTGTTTTTAGAACTTTTAGTTCCTCACACTCACGCCTATCATGTCCATTTTTACCACAAAAAGTGCAGTAATGGCTACCTCTCACGTAACCATACTTCCCTTTTCCTAGTCTAAATGGTGCTTTATTCTCAAGTTTCATAGGCTGAGCAGGGGTTCGCGCTTGTTTCACATATAAGTGGTGCGCTTTTTCCCCATGAAACCATTCTTTGGTTTTGGATGGTTGTTCCTCAAGAACATTGATTTGCTTTTTAAATGAGAGTTTTCACTCTTGTAGGCAGTCAAGTCTTGTTCAAGTGACTTAAGCTTTTCAGAATAGTCACTTGTTTGAGGAAAGCTGGTATTAGAAGAGGACTCCTGGGGGTCATAGCCCAGTCCAGGTCTTAGCTTTGACAAAGACTGTTTGAGAAACAGATCTTGCCTCTACTAGCTTAGTCAGGTCGTCAAGCTTGGAGATTATCTGATCAAGATTTACGTCCTTAGTTGAGTCAGAGTTTCGTTCCAACCCATTTCAATGACATCGCTCACAAGATTTAGAAAGGAGTTTGGGCATGTCATGCAAACGTTTGGAAAGCTCAACTATCACTTCTTTTTTAGAATTAAGTTCAACCAGCTGTTCTCTAGCTTCAGTAGCTAGAGACTTGTGTTCAACCATTAATTCTCTTAAAAGGCACACAAGGTTGCGCTTAGGTAAATGTCAAGATTTAGATTTTCTACCTCTATTTTAAAACCAGAGTCTGAATCGGATCCTTCACCAACCATCAAGCAAACGTCTGCTTGCACTCCATCTTCAGAGTCTTCGTCTAATTCTCCCCAAAGCATGAAAAATGCTTGTTTAGGGGGCTTCTTGTTGGACCTGGAGCTTGGATTCACCTTGGCATGAGGACACGCCTTGGCTAGATGTCCCTTCTCATTACAATTAAAGCATGTAAAGTCCCGGACATCGCGCTGCTTGGCTGTTGGATCACGCTTGAATCCACCTTACCTTTTAAAGAATTTCTTCACTACCTTGGTCATCATGGCGACATCTCTATCATCATCATCGTCTCCTTCATCATAATTCTCTAGTTTCTGGAGGATGCGTGAGAGCTTGAGCGTCATGCCCTTGGTTTCTCGTTCTGAGTGCTTCTCTTCATTATTCTTGATCTCTTGTACCTTGAATTTTCCTGCAAGCACTGAAAATAGGCATTTCTTGAGTCGCTTTTGATTGGAGAAGAATCTGCTTGAGAGTAGCATACTTGGAATTCACCCCATGGATGAATGCCATTGAGTATTCCCAAGCTTTCTTTTCCATTCCAGCGGATAGCATTTTGTCATATAGAATTTGACATCGAGAATGGTAGTCAGATACAAGCTCATTTTCACCCATTTTAATGGAGCAAAATTCACGGTTTAGCTCAAATAGTCGGTTGTCTTTCATATCCTCACTACCTGAATGCATGTTGATGATGGCTGTCCACATCTCTTTGGCAGTGGGAAGAGACATTACCTTATCAATGTCTTTTCGGGAAAGAGCATTGAGGATGAGCTGACGCGCTTTGGCGTTTTCTCCATTAGTTGATACTCCTTGGCTTCCCATTTGGAGTCATCTTTCTCAGCAATTATCTCATCACCCTTGTCGATGATTTTCGAGCATTGATAATCTGTTTGCTGGATATAATTCCTTGTCATCGTTAGCCACCATTCTAATTCGCCTTCAATGAGTACGTGGGGCATTGCGAGAGAGATTCCAAGGTGGAAGTTTGACATGTTCTTACTCTTCAAAATCCTTATGATCTGCAAAAAGGATTAGTGCAAAAATAGGCAAACCTGTAGCTCTGATACCAATTGTAGGTTTGTTAATATTAAGCCACTATTGTTCAATGTCTTCTAAGGTTCATTAAGTCTTAGATGCGCTTCTCAAGTATAGAATTGCGCTTTTATACTTGGAGATACGCTTAACCTGTGTAGAACACTTATTAATTGATTTACTAAAGTCCTTAAATGCGGAAGAGGTCAGACAACAATAAGAGCGCGCTTTAAGTGTTTAAAGCGCACTAAGATTTGCACACAAAGAGTTTCCAAACGGTGAGAACCCTAAGTCACTAATTGACTCGGGATAAAACTCACCACTACTTTGTATTGATAGAATAAGGTTATAACTCTACCTTCAACTCTCGAAGCTCACTCGTAAACTCTCTTCTTACAACACTTGAGTTCAGCTCTAGAACAATGGCACTTCACCTCTCTCTGATTACAAACGAGTCAATAATTAAGCTCTCCTAGCTTCTCTCTGAATTCCTCACTTTGTAATGTCTAGAGTGAATGCTACAGCCACTATTTATACACAAAACTTAAGCTACAACTCTAACTTAATTTCGTGTAACAAACTTAGACTTTGCAAGCTGCCACCTCATCAATCCATGCGCCTTGATCAAATTGCTAGCGATAATCAACAGCTTGGATTAATTTGGTTTTGTTATTCAACTTGTTGATACACGCCACCTCAGCAATCCGTGTCCACTACGCTAACTAACTCCTCCACGCTGGCGATCCCTGGATATGCGTCTCAAAAACATTCAAGTTCTTCTCACACCTCTTGTGCACAACTTGAATTCTCCCGCTCACCAGCCTTCCTTGCATTTTCGGCAGTTCTCTTCTGCGACAGCGTACACCCTGTGCTATGGTGGAACCTCGTGATCAACACTTCTTCAACTTCATTCAAGCGCATCTTCTATGCCTTAGAAGCTCGACTAGACTCACTTCTGGACTTGAAAGGGATTATTTAACACCGCTTGCGAAACTTGCTTTCTTCTCTTGGTGTTAAGTGCGACTGAGGACAGTCGAAGCGCATCTCTAAGTGACTTAAGCGCATCCCAGCAGATATTACAATAACCTGGAAAGCTTAAAAACACTAAGAGATTAAACATATTAGTTTGTTATCATCAAAACAAAGAGAAATACATTGAGCTTTAATATGGCTACTAAAGCTCAACTAACATAATCCACTACTAAGTAAATCACACTTAGTGAATGTTGACCGAGTCATGTTTCACTATTTGGTTTTATACTTATAGCACTTAGCTTTTGTTATCATATACTAGCATTTAAATGTTGTAGTGTTGTTATTATATAGGTGTTCCAGTTCCTTATAGAATTAAGGCACCACCTCCTGACAAACACCATCTTACTATTAGGTATAGTTAGTATAGCTCTCTAAATATTTTTTTTCCTGATCTAGCAGAATCTTAAATGCGAAGATATCATATGCTAATAAGAAAGTTTGACGTATAATATCATTAAAACTGTAGCATTTGATGAGTTTTGCTACATCTTTGAAACAATCAAGTATGTTTCTGTACTTTTTAGATATTGATTGGGGAATTCATTCTCTCTGGTCTCTCAACAAGCCAAAATTTATGCTTGCAACAAACATGGAAGTTTTCTATTACAATGATCATGTGGATGTAGGGGAGTGAGAAACTATTCTGTTCATGCGAATGATAAGAGGAGATGTAGGAGAATAGTTACGTCTATTGCCTGACAGTTGTCACCTACTGCTCAACTCAACAAAGAAAAAAGATTGCTTTGTTTTGTCTGTATATAATTGACTAACTGAGGTATATTCTTGATGTTGTGATTCTTACCACCAAATCATATGGTATGGCAAGTACGACTAGAGTATATGTTGTGTACCTACTCCAACTCTTCAAGTGTGCTCATGTAGTATTAGGTTGTGTAAGTGTATTACTAAGCTACACATACCATTTAATCTAACTTTTAAGGGTATCTACTTTATAAATTTAGAGATTATTTTATATCGTTTTTTTATGTTGTGAAGTTGATGTTTCTCATTTATGTTTTTCAGTTGTTATGTAAGGAATATTGAGTCTCTTCTCTTAACATACTACACAAACAATGTTGTAGTTATATGAACTAGAATTCTATTGGACTTTTAGATCATCAATGTTGGATTCTATAGCCTAGATCAGTCTCTAGACATTTCTTTATGTATACTAAGCATTAACCTCTTACAAATTTCTCTTACTCAGTAAATAACAGTCTATTATAGATCCAATTAACAGTATACTAATACTTAAATTATAATAAAATGAAC
>NW_027366399.1:0-73415 GCF_046119375.1 Phyllobates terribilis | reverse complement strand
TCACAACTTTTCTTCTCCATACACCACACAGCATAACAATGTAGTTCAAAGAAAGAATCGTATCCTGAAGGATATGGCACGCACCATGATCATAATAAATAGTGTTGCTTCACACTTCTAGGCATAAGCTTTTAGTACAGATTGCTACAACTTATGTTGAGCCATGCTCTATCCGAAGATTGAAAAGACCACCACGATCTTCTCAAAGGGTATCCACCAAATATTTCCCATCTCCTTGTCTTTGGCTGCCAGTGCTTCATTCATAAACCTTTACTCATACTGAGTAAGCTAAAATAAACTCACTGTCTCATCATTATAATGACAAAGGTCTCAATAAGTACAGGAAAAATATGTCTCACACTATCTCACAACTAGTCAATAAATCCTCTAGACAAATCAAAAATAATAAAATTATGAGTAACAATAAAACACCGGCCCAAGGCCCCAAACCTCAACTTCAATGCTCATGAGTAGATAATCCCAAACTCCTTATATTATCTCTTCTTATGTTACCTTCCCCAAAATAACAAAACCTATAGATCACTCTTTTTTCTTTCGCTCATTTTACCTAGGCACCTTTTTCATGATTTCACCTAGACACTCTTCTTCTTTTAAATATTGGTCTCACATAAACTCACATCTCTCATAAACTCATTTGACCAGTTATACCGGTCCATGTTACCTGCTTATTCCATGAATAATCATCCCAGAATTTTGGATTGCCTTTATTGTCTTGTGGCTTTTTCATTTTTAAACTATTTTTTTATTTTTCAAAAATAATACAATATTTATATATCAATCAAAATTGTAATAAAAAGTCAACTAAAATTGAAATCAAATGCTGACCCAACAAAACTAAAAAAAATCTAATGAATATATGCAATAATGAAATATCAACACCCCCCCCCCCCTCCCCACCCTCACCACATACTTATATTCTACATTGCCTTCAATGTTGATCTTGGACACAAAAGAAAAGAGATGTGAAAAGAAATAAAACATCCATATAAAAGGGATTAATAAGAGGATAGCTAACTTCAATGAAAGAATTTATCAAAGTAAATACCAAAATAGACGTTGTAGCACAAGGATGGAGTGTGGGTCGTGGCCATGCATTAGTTGACAATTTGTCATCGTTAAGAAATTCTTCACTGTCTCCAATTGTGGATTAATGGTTGATGGTGTGACACCTGGATCTGTGATAATGAACCCAAATGCGGTGACATGGAAAAGAAAACATTGGGACATCGTCGGCACTAGAAATGTTGTTACTCAATGGAGGTGATGACACTAGATATGGAAAAGGAAGTGGAAAGATAGTGGAAGTGATGGTGAAACGGAAAAATGACATATTGTTGTGCCTTCGGACATCGTTTTATTTATTTTTGTTTTTTTTAAGAATTAAGGATATTTACCTTCCACCTTGGGGTGGTGGATTGACCTTGCAGGAACGTGGAACGTCTTTTTTGTACCTACAAGTTAGTCTGTACACCGAACCAAACTAGATACAATGAGACTACCTAATTACTTAATCTAAACTATTCTAAAATGCTTTGAAAATTCTTGGGTTGCCTCCCAGTCAGCGCCTTAGTTATCGTCGCTGGCTAGACACAGGATATCACTCTTTGTTAACCTCGTGGGTTGGTCCGTCTCAGACTCTGGATCCCTATATGTAATATAGTCAATACAAATTTTAACATGTTTTTTACTAGCTGACTCTCCACTCTCATCTTCAAGGAAGTAATAATCATGTATAGCCTTGCTCTCTAAATCATCCTAATAGATTGTGGGTGATAAGTACAATTAGGATTATCCTTATCATACTCACTGTCAGCTCTATCTGGCTCAGCGAAAGGGGACAACTAAAATTCCAAAAAAGAGAAGTTATCCCTTTGTCATCTCGTTCGCTGTTTGTTTCCCCAATCTCATCCTCTACTAAATAAAATTCATCTATAGGATCTATATCATCATACTCATCATCATAACTAAACTCATATTGATCAGCCAAACAACCTCGTATGCACCTCAAACATTCTTTGACCAAAGTTTGTATAGTTATAGTCAATTAAGTCATAAAACGATCGGCTAATCCAATTAGAAAGTAAATCAGTCCCTTTCACTAGTGTTGCATGAAATGTGATATCAACAATGTGTATAGCTATTAATTTAGGTGAAAAGATGGGCGATTACCTTAAGTGATGACTCGGATTGGATCGAAGGAGACGTTCGTACCTAGATTACCCTGCCAACATTTGTGAATGGCTTTAGGGTTTTGTTTGGTCTAAGTGAGTAGGGCTTGGTGGGTGCGTGCATGCAAGGCTGGTGTGTGTGAGGTATAAGCGCGCCAAGGCCTTGAAATTTAGGGTTTGCAGTGATCCTGGCCGGGAAAGTCCTTTGATGTGCGGCGTAGAAGCTTGAACCTTGCCGAGAAAATTATGAACCCAGTGTAGGTGAGCAATTAGGGTTAGGCCCGAGGTGAGCTTATGCACGACAATGGCGATCTCGTGCACGAGGATAGGGTTAAGGTTGAAGGTCTGCAATCGCCAATGGAGCGACGGAACTAGGGTTTGTGAGCAATCACTTGTGCGGTTGATGAACCTTCTGGGCAATCTATGAACTCAACAAGCAATTGGTGAACCTCGCTAGGTGAACTCGCAATTAGGGTTAAGCTCGGTGGACAAGCTTGTGCACAGCTATGAGGAGCGTAGGCGGAATTGTGCGGCACTAGGGGTTCGATGAGCAATGGTGTGCGATGCTGGGCTAGGGTTTGGTGAGGGCGGGTGCACGGTGCAGGCAAGCAAGAGAGACACTAGGGTTTTGTGAGTGACGCTAGGGCTTGTGAACCTCTGCGGCCTTTTCGTGATCCCTACACACAACAAACTAGGAATATGGCTTGGTGATGCGCACCTTGATGATGAGCATAGGTAACGGCCTTGTGAACCCACGTACAGCAAGATGTGATCCTAACTAACTTGCCATTTCTTTTCCTTCTTTTTCTTTCACATTGTTTAAACGCCTGGATTCTTTTTTTTTTTTAATTTGAAACTTAATTTACAATCCTGACATGAAAATTCACTTCAATGCAAAAGCAAGAATAAAAACAAATCTAATCTAAATGAAACCGCCGAATTGTATCGTTGTTGTGGCCAAGTTTGTAGGGGGGAGGTTTGTATGTGTTGTCCTTCTTTGCACATAACAATGGAGGAGAGTTTAGGCAAGGGTTTGGCCACCTTCTTCAAGCTAGATTCAATTGCAAATAGGGGCTCATTTGGTAGAAATTTTGACTGGCTTTGAGGGGGATGATTGACGCAGGCTTTAAGGATGTTCAACAAAGGGATTTAGGGTTGGTTGTTGGATTAATCTTGGCGTTCTACTGATCTCCCAAGATTCAATTCCAAGCCAGACTAACGGTTCTCTATCCCTGCACAAATCTCACACATAAAACGTCAATTCAACAACAACGTCAACAAATTTTGATCTCTACAGCGAGCAAAACGTCATCCTAAGCTCTGATACCAATTTGATATGAGGTTGAGCCCGTTTTAATTGATCTAGACGTTGAACTCAAGAACAAATCAGAATTAAGAAAGTGATGAAGAGAAATGAATGGAAAATAGAGATAGGTAAGGAATAACCACGAAATCCAAATAGGAAAACCCGAATTGCCAAGAAGCAATTGAACTCGCCTACCGATTCGAGACCACGCCTTCTACAACAAAACACACCAAGAGCTTTGTTGAATCTCAGGCACACGATGAGGAGGCTTGTTCTTCCCTCAATCACCAAGCTTCGAAGAACTTGACATGAGCAATCAGACCAAGCTAGAATGATACACACACGTAGATGAGACCTCAAGTTCAATTGGAGAGTATTCTAACGGCCAAAAGAAGCGTTTTTAAATTCAAAGAAGTCTGAATGACAATAGGAGGAAGCTGGCCCTTTTAGGTAAGGGAATGAATCGGTTCTTCCTTAAAATAAACAAGCTACACCGAAATAAAAAACAGCAACATGAGCCGACCCTTATGTGACTATGAACCGGCTCCTAAAACACACACAAAACACCACAAAGAACAGGATCCTATTAGATTTTGAACTACTATCAAAACAATAAATCCAAACAAGTCAAAACAATAATGTTTTAGGAATTGTTTGTCAATATATTGACACTTCCCGCACTTGCACTTGCATCTACATCACGCACATCCTCCTTAGGTAAGTATAAGCCAATGAGTTGCACCATATCATACAACATCTTCTTAGCCCTTGAACGAGTAATAGCTCCATCAATAGACTGTGGGGGCTGAGCTGAGGATGATTCTTCATCAACCAGCCTTACCTTCATTGGACCAAATCTTCTATATGCCAGCACATGATTCCACCCGTAGACTTGCTCTGCTCGGATTACTTGTATCTTCTTTTATTTTCTTCAAAAGCGTGATCCTCTAGCTTTGCAGCGACTCTCGCTCGCTCAAAGACAGACCTCATGTCTTCTTATTTCTTCTCGACAACTCTTATTCTTTCTTGGGCGAAATTCAGCTTTCCCAGCAAGAACTTAATCTAGACTCTCAATAGTCACAGCCAGTCCTCTTGTGCTTAAGCTACTCTCAGAACTCCTCAAGATATAACAAACTAGCTTAAAACACACAAAGGAAATCAAATACTTGAGTTTGTTATCATCAAAACAAGAGGAAGGGTTTAGCTAGCTCATTCGAGTTCTAGTTCAAACCAACAATTTCCCTCTTTTTGATGATGACAAACCCTTAAACAGTTAAGCGTAAGAATTTCAAAGCTTACTCAAGTTAAGCCACAGATATGCATTTTGGCTTAATCAAGTACTACATCGATAACAAATCAGCTAAAATATTTTCGCTAAAAATCACTTAGCGAGTATACGTTTGTTCCCCCTTAGACCGCTCTAAGATTTTCTTAATTTTAACAATGGAAAGAGTATTCTACTTCAATCCTTCACCTGCTCAAACCTGTTTATTTCCCCAATTTGACATCATCGAAAAATTCATACTTAGCTCTACAAGGGGAACTAAAGTAAGCTATACATTCAAGTTCAACTCACTATCAAGGACAATCAATCAAAGATCAATTAAGCATGATTATAACCATGAAGCACGCTAAGCACTATAATCAATCGAAGGAATACTTAATATGTATAATCACCTCACGCCTTTTAGAGCTGGTATCCTATCAATTCTATCAAATACGCACGCAATAATAATAAGAAAGCACATAAGAGCATCAAATCAAATCACCTTCTTTCTCAATACGTTCACTAGCTTTTACCAAATTCCTGAATTTGATTCGCATGTCTTTGCTGATTGAGTGCCTTGGAATTATAATTTCACATATGAACTTGACACCGATCTCTAGCTCATGCTGATGAAGCAAGACCAAAATACATATGTATGATAATAGCTTCGGTTGAATGAGCTGATTCAGATTTACAGAGAATATCATCTCACTGTATTGCATTAGATATAAGCAAGTTGTGATGGGCTTCGAGGCAGTATGATAGACTTCATTCATCATGTGCTTGGTCATTTGGTGCTGAGTTACTTGTATTGAGAAGAATTTAGCTCACGCTTGATATGTGATGCAATGAAAAGTGCTCATCAAGAATATCAAAGTACATATAAGGGAAATAAATGCACATATCAAAGGGGGAAGAATACACTCACACTCAATATATATCATGTAAATATCATGTGCATAGAAGGGGTAATTGGATTTTTGATACTTAAATGAATACTTCCATCTGAGGGGCTATGCAGGGAATCAAGAAGTGTTACATTAAAGTCAGCTAATAGACACTGTAGGAGTGGATCATTTCTATAGGCTTGTAATATGGTTAGAAGACGATCATCACTCTCTATTTATGGAACAAAAAGATCATGCAATAGATACAGAAGATAGAAATCAGTTTGCACTTAATATACAAGTCAAATGAGATAGGTCTTATGAAGAGATAGAGCAAGCAAGTAATAAAAGACATGAAGCACAACTCAACTATAGTTCCCAATGAAGATAAGGTATGCTAATTCATAGACAATGTAAAGGGAACTTACAGTGAGTGAAGAGGAGGTCGAGTTAAGAGGAAGAAGACCCAGCTAAAGTCTAAGGTGCAGAAAAGGTACCTGGTTAAGCGCCTTAGTGAAGATATCAACTATTTGTGCCTCTATAGATACGTGAAGTAGCTCAACTTGCTTGTGAGCGACATGATCACACAAGAAATGATGTCCCACGTCAACGTTTTTGGTGCGAGAGTGATACACAAGATTTTTAGAAATGTTGATGGCACTGGTGTTGTCGCAGAAGATTTGAAGTGTACCCAGCGAGATGCCATAATCAACAACCTGCTATTTTAGCCATAAGAGTTTGGAACAACAGGTAGTTGTAGCTATATATTCAGATTCTATCATGGACATGGAGTTTTGTTTCTTTTATCCCCATGAAACCAAACAGGGACCAAGGAATTGAGCCATTCCACTTATGCTCTTCCTATCATCCAAATACCTTGTGTAATCAGCATCAGCCTATAAGAGATAATTCACCTCCACTTGGGTACCATAGACAAAGATCATCTGCGCCTTTTAGATACTGAAAGATCCACTTGACGTTAGCGAGATGAGAGGCACGCAGATTTGACTGGGAGCAAGCACATGAACCAACTGTGAAGACAATGCCAGGTCTAGAAGTAGTTAAATCCATAATAGAACCTAACATTCCACTATATAAGGTGAATCGACCTTTGCACCATTATGATCTGCATCAAACTTTGTGCTAGTAAAGATGAGTGTAGGCACCGACTTGCTATTCTCCGTGCCATACTTCTTTAACAAACTCATTAATATACTTTTGTTGATGTATTTGTATTCCATTCTTGAGTTGGTTCACCTGCAGACCTAGAAAAAATGTAAGCTCACCATCATGCTCATGATGAACTTTGAGCTCATCGTTGTCTTGAAGTCTTCTACTACATGCAAGTTAGTTGAACCAAATATAATATCATCAACACAAATTTGGACAATATGAACATCACCTTCAACCTCCCTTAGAAACAGGGTCTTGCCAACAAGGCCTCTCTTGTTGTTCTACTGGAGAAGGTAATCTGATAAACACGCATACCAAGTACGAGGGGCTTGCTTCATACCATATAGCGCTTTGTCTAGAAAATAGACATGGTTTGGAAAAATAGGATCCTTAAATCTAGGTGATTGTTTAACATACACTTCCTTTTTAAGTTTACCATTGAGGAAGGCTGTATTCACAAACATCTGGAATAGCTTGAATTCCTTGTGTGCAGCGTAGGTAATCAACAGTCAAATCGCTTCGAGGCGAGTGACAGGTGCATAAGTTTCTTGATAATCTATACCTTCATGTTGGTTATAGCATTGAGCGACTAAATTGGCTTTGTTGCGCACCACATCACCGTTGTCATCCAGCTTGTTCTTGTATACCTAGTGTGTCCTATGACAGTCCTATCATCTGGCTTTGTACAAATTGCCATACATCATTTTGCTTGAATTCTTCAAGCTCTTCTTGCATTGAAATGATATATTTCGGATCGAGAAGTGCTTGAGAAATATTCTTCAGTTCCTAAAGCGATACAAAAGTACGGCTAGAATAATCCTAATTGTTAGAAGGAGTCTGTGTACCTTGATCATATGAGGATATTATGTTCTGCACTGGATGATCCTTCATTTACTGATAGTTACGCACTTCAACAAGAGTTGAATCTAGGAGAGTAAACATAGTTGTCTTTCTCTAAGCTGCAGTAGCTGATCTTTCATCGACATCACCAGGACTCGCTTGAGGTTTTGCAGGATCCGCTTGAGCTGGAGATGATCCCGATGCAGCTTCAGGTGTACCTAAATCAAAAGAACTTGAGCTCGTTGGATATTCAGCGTAATTAAGCGCGACTCCAGTGGTCGAAGGGAGACCAACAACATCTTCATCTTCACTACCTGAACCTTCACAGAAAAAGGAAGAGGACGCTCAAAGAAAAAGGAGGTTGACTAACCCTTAGAAATGGATCTTCTTCTTTAGCTGGAGTAGAATCAAGAGGACACTCATCAAATTTCACATGAATAATGTCCTCTATCTTTATTTTTCTTTGATTTAACACTTTGTACGCCTTGCTAGCTGGAGCATAACCTAGGAAAATTGCTTCGTTGTTCCTAGCATTGAATTTTCTTAAGAGACCCCTCCCCCCCCCCCCCCCCCCCCCCACTATTGTTAACATAACACTTACATCCAAACAAATTTTGGTGCAAGATGTTGGGTGTACATCCTTTAAGCAGCTCATATGGAGTTTTCTCTAGGATGGGCCTTAACATCGCGCGGTTAATTATGTAACTTGCTATGCTAACAGCTTGTGCCCAATAATGTTATGATAACCCACTATAAAGCAACATAGTCCTAGCCATTTCTTCTAGTGTTTTATTCTTGCGTTCAACCACACCGTTTTGCTCAGGCGTTCGGGGAACTGAGAAGTTATGCTCAATCCCTTTATCTTGGAAAATGTTAGGAACTCTCTATTCTTGAATCCAGTACCGAAACTCTTTTCCAAAACAAGAGCTAAGTTGTGAAAAGTATCAAATGCTTCACCCGTCCACTTAAAGAAGAGAGTCCAAGTGAAGCGAGAATATTCATCAACTAAAACATAGATGCATCAATTACCTCATTTTCTTTAAATGTGTAGTGCTCCACAAAAGTCAATATGGATGAGCTCTAGTGGCGCTTTGATGGACACTACCTTTTTGGCGTAATGAACATCTAGTCCCTTTAGATCTGGAACACTCTGAGCATGAAGTCATCGAGTCTGGCTTAATGCGAGGGATACCACGGACAGGGCATTAGGAATGAAGCTTATGCAAAAGATGCAGGTTGGCGTGTACCATGCGTTGATTCCATAGATTCGACTTCTCCTTGAGTGTGGCGAGGCACATCAGTCCAGTTGGGGAAAATCTATAATCAAATAGGTAAGTGTTATCAACCCTCTTACCTTTCATTAAGATCTCCTGGTTTGGATCACGCACAACACAAGAGGTCATACCAAATGTAACTTCCTTTCCCCCTTGACCGCATAACTGAGCTATACTTCAGAGGTTAAATTTAAGACTATCATCAAGGTTAACGTTTCTAGCCTGGATAGTGTTACTGAGATGAACACTATCAATGACCTTGATTTTTCCGTATTTTTTGTCACCAAAAGAAACACTACCTCCATCTTTAGCTTGAAGCGAGAGTAGAAGAGAGGGATTACCTGTCATGTGACAAGAACACCCACTGTCAATGTACCACTTACTCTTTGCTTCATCCTTTGTATTGATCTATGTGCTTGGAACATCAGTTGCCATTAAGCAAGTCAAGTTAGCTTGAGCTTGAGTTTGAATCTGAACTTTGAACACATTTGGCCATAGTACGAAGTTGTGCTAGTTGTAGATCTTGCTTGAAATTGCTTTGCTACTTGAAATACTTCATGAGCAGCCTGATCATAGTAGAAATTTATTTTTCCTTGATGATTCAGACTATAGAGAGAGTAAGAATCAATGCAAGAGTGACCTCAGCTCTGATACCAATTGTATGTGCTGAACTTGTATTGATTCTTACAAGTTTCGTTCACCTCATACAAGTTTTGTTCTTGCATTGATCATAGTAGCAATTTCGTTCAGCTCATACAAGTTTCGTTCTCGCATTGATTTTTACAATTGGTATCAGTTCCAGGTTGCTCTTGCATTGATTATTACTCTCTCCATAGTCTGAATCATGAAGGACAAAGAAATTGCTACTATGATTAGGTTGCTCAAGAAATATTTCGAGGAACAAAGCAATTTCAACGAAGAAGAACAACCGGCAAAACTTTGTACTATATCCAAAGGTGTTGAAAGTCTAGATGCTCAAGTTCTAACTCGACGTGCTTCATGGAAGTTGATGTTCCAAGCACAGAGATAAACACTGAGGATGAAGCAAAGAGTAAGTGGTATATTGACAGTGGATGTTCATGTCACATGACAAGTAATCCCTCACTTCTATTCTTGCCTCAAGCTAAAGATGGAGGTAGTGTTTATTTTTGTGAAAAAAACATGTTAAAATCAAGGCTAGCAGGAGTGTTCATCTCACTAACACTATCCAGGTAAGAAATATTAACCTTGTTGATAGTCTTAAGTTTAACTTCTTTAGTTTATCTCATTTATGTGATCAAGGGGGAAACGAAGTTACATTCAGCACGAACTCTTGTGTTGTGCGAGATCCAAATCAAGAGATCCTAATGAAAGGTAAGCAAGTTGATAACACTTACCAATTTGATTATAGCTTTTCCCTAGCTAGACATATGTGTGTCGGCACACTCAAAGAGAAGTCGAATCTATGGCATCAATGAATGGGACACGCAAGCTTACATCATCTACATATGCTTCAATTCAAAGGCCTTGTCCGTGGTCTCCCTCACATCAAGCCACACTCGATGACCTCATGCTCATAGTGTTCCAGATCTATAGCGACTAGATGTTAGTCTATGCCAAAGAAGGTAGTGCCACCAAAGAGCCTCTAGAGCTCACCACTACACATTCAAAGAAAAGGAGGTAATTGCTACATCTATGTTTTGGGCAATGACTATTCTCGCTCCACTTGGACTCTCTTCCTTAAATCTAAGGGTGAAGCATTTGATGCTTTTCACATCTTAGATCTTCTTTTGGAAAACAGTTTAGGTCTCCCTGTTCATGAAATTCTCTCAGACAATAAGACTGAATTCAAGAATAGAGTGTTCCTCACATTTTGCTGAGACAAAGGGATTGAGCATAACTTCTAAGCTCCGTGAACTCCAGAGCAAAATTGTGTAGTTGAACACAAGAATAGAACCCTGGAAGAAAAGGCTAGAACTATGTTGCTTTCCAGCGGGTTACCATCACATGATTGGGCACAAGTTGTGAGTATAGCGAGTTACATAATTAACCGGGCAATGTTAATGCCCATTGATAGAGAGGTTTAATCAAAGTAATCCCTTTTACTTCTCTATTAAAGTAGAGTGGCAAGTAGGGGTCGAATCCCACGAGGAACCAAAGGTATTCAATTCTTAAGGTATTAGAACGACTAACTAGTGAAAAGTAACTAATTGGGGTATTGTGGAAACTGTTTTGATTGATTTGATTAATTGGTAAAAACACTTCATATGGTTGGTCTAACCTACTAGACTGATTCAATGGTCCTAGGTTCCTTCTATTCGTGTTCTATCTCTATTCCTAGTTCCTTTATGTCTTCTAAATTGCCCTAATCCATGTACTAATATTGCTAATTAGGTAAATTAGTCCAACAGTGTCTTGCCTACCAACCTAGCCTTCAAACTATCAAGACTAACTCCTAGGCAGCATTAAGTTCATTAATAAATAGGAAGGTATATTGCCCTTAGCGCCTATACCTCATTATCTCCCTATCCTACAAGTCCAAGTAGAGATTCGTACTACTAAGCAGGCAAGGTTCTCCAACTAGGATAAACTAGGCCCGGGTAATATTAAGTCTAACTAACAGCCTAGGTGGTCAATCTAGAAAGTGCATTCAATTCAATAGATATTATGCGTAACAGATTAAAGAAATAGAGACATAATTATATTAAGAACCAAGGATAAGAACCTCAAATTGAATCAGCCTAGCGTCGCGACCCACCATACAAAGTCTAAGGAGATTACTCCTGGGTCATTGCTAATAACCTAATGTAATTCTGAAAATGAGATAATGGATCATTAGGGAGACGCAAAGCTCTTCCTATTTATAAGAAAATGAGTAAGCTAACCCAAAATGAGAACCCTAAAATGAGTCATGTGGAAACGCAACCCGAAATACATGTAATTCTTAGGTAAAAATCCCACTTAAAGTCCCGGAGCTAGGGCTTCTCGCGACACAGTAGTGCTGAAGGCGCGAGCGCGTCCTGTTTCGGCTCGATTGCGCCACCCTCCGAAGGTGGTGCTCGGTCACGTCGTGTCTTGTGCGGTCGCGCCTCTGTGTTGCTCGCTTTGGTATGATGCGCGATCTAGGCACGGGCGAGCCCGGGGCAAAAGTGCCCTTTTCCGCCTCTTCTTCACTTGTTTTTGCTTCTTGCCTCCCTAGTCTTCTCCCTTGTGCACATAATCCTCATGTTTGTACTCTTTGCTCCAAGATGTCGAGATTATGGCAATATGCTCCTCTTGTGGCCTTTTACGCCTATACTTGGTGCTAATTCCCACTCTAAATGGTGTACAAAATGCCGCCAATCATAACCCCCACACTTGAACATTGCTCGTCCTCGAGCAAACTGTAGCTGACTCTTCTCGGACTCAGTGAGTATGGTGGTATGATCCGAGTGGTAATCAATCAACTTCTGGCTTTTGGTACCTGGCATCACAGAACAACGGGCGTAGATTCCGACTCCAAACACAAACTTCAAAGTAATGCATTTAAACTTAGCTTAACTCTAACTATGGTACTTAGTATCCCCCAATATTTGAACTATGCTAACCCCTACGCGGATGCAATCACCTAAATCTCCAAACTATACCGAAGATGTTTCTACCCAAGTGACATATAAATGCGAATAATGGAAGATTAAATAAGCGACTAGAGCTTGTCCTAACATGTTTCCTACTTATGATAATTCTGCACAAGTTCCAAATTGTTCAAAAACAGTCATCAACCAATCTCTACTCAAGTCATACCATATGCACTTTTCCTTGCGCCCTTAAGCTTATTACTTTTTCTACACCTTTATATTTTGGGCGAAGGGTCCATCCATTTTATGGTCCGGACCAATTTTTTTTTCTAGGTATAACCTGAGACTCTTTGTTTAATAGATCATGGAGGATCGATCCCTTGTTTCTATTTCACACCTTGGGCACCGCGTGCTCTTCCAATTTTCTTTTACTAGGAGCTCACTACCTTTATACTTTTCTTTTTCTTTTTCTTTGTAAAAAGGATAGGGATAATTTATTATGACACAATGGTAAAAAAGAGACAAGGTGGTGATTTATGTAATCTAAATAAGGTTCTAGTGCGTCCTAGTCACAATCCACATGCTCAAGCCTAAGTCCTCTACTTAATCCAACATCTCCTCAGTACATATACATGAAATAATAACATCTAAGGCACAGTAAGAATTTTTTTTTAAGATTATGCATCTTTGTAGAAATTCACAAACGTCACAAAAAAGGGGAAGAAATGTGATTCCGACTCTTAAAATTCAAAATTCAATAGCAAAGGGGAAAATTGACTCAAAATTTTAAATGCAGGGATATGCGAGGCTAATCCCCTCCTCCACACTTAAACTACAAAATGTCCTCATTGGGAAACAAGTACACATATAACTCAAGTGGGAAAAAGATAAATTACCTCTTGGTCGGGTTGCCTCCCGGTCAGCGCCTTTGTTTAACGTCGTTGGCTCGACGTACCTCTCTCTCAGCCTGCTTCTGGCTCTTCGATGGCCATATCATAAACAAATCCTCTCTTCTTTCTCACGACATAGGATCGGACACCTCGCATTTTCCTAACTCTTTTTTTGTACCACCCTTTCTTTTTGAAGTGTTTGGAGGGTACAACCTTGTGTTGGGCCTTTAGCTTCTTCTTCTTTTTCTTGTGTGGCCCTTGTTGGAGTTTGTCAAGACGGCGTGCCAGTTCTAGGGGTTCTATCTTCCCGAGTGATGTGAGATTTGGGTAGCGGTCCGGTTCAAGCTCATCTTCCGGATCGAGTGTCTCTCCCTTGTCGACTAATGGTGGTCCCGGATCATGCTCATTGAAGTCCATTGATGCGGAGAACTCGGCGACAAAGGCAGCAGTGGGAGATGCACGGACGCGCGAAGATAGGGCGTGGTCGTGCCGTTCGTCAAGTGGCTTGGCTCGGGCGCTCTACGAAGGGCGCGGTCGCGCTATAAGCTCTGGGAAGATCACCGAAAAGACGCGGTCACGTTTCTCCACGACGCGGTCACGTGCGCCCTCAGTAGTAGGGGCGCGGTCGCGCCTGGTCTGCAGAGGCCGTTGCGCGGTCGCGCCTTGTGATGGCGCGTCCGCGCTCCTCTTCAGTGTTGTAGGCACGGGCGCGTAATTCGGCGGTGCTTTCCTCGGGTTGTGGGCACACGTTGACGGGCTCCTCGGTTTCAACTTCACTCTGCATCTCATCCGAGCCTTGATCTTCATTCATCTCCACATCTTTGGGGGTGCTAACGAACCTCGAGATTGTCTCTTGATACCATAGGTCCTTGGCATATATTTGCAACCCAATGTTCATTGACTGTCGCGGTTGCTTAATCTGGCCCTCCACGTGGTTAACCAATTGTTTCACATGCCAAGGGCTCCGGTCCCCATGTTCTTTAGTATTGCAAGCCAACATCTCCTCAAGATCGTCCAACCGGTTTAGCGTATCCAAGATCTTAGGAACTTCCTTGGCCATCCTTTCCTGTAATCACATCAAGGAAATTCATTAATAGTACGGGTGATGGTCGTTAAACAACCAGCACCGAAGTCAATCAAACTAATACCTTAAGAAAAGAAAAAAAATCCCAGCAACGGCGCCAATTTGATAGAGAGGTCGTTGGACCCTCTAATCAAAGTAATCCATTTTACTCCTCTAATAAAGTAGAGTGGTAAAAAGTAGGGGTTGAATCTTACGAGGAACCAAAGGTATTCAATTCTTAACGTTTTAGAACGACTAACTAGTGAAAAGTAACTAATAGGGGGATTGTGAAAACTGTTTTGATTGATTTAATTAATTGGGAAAAACACTTCATATGGTTGTTCTAACCAACTAGCCTGATTCAATGGTCCTAGGTTCCTTCTATTCGGGTTCTATCTCTATTCCTAATTCCTTTTTATCTTCTAAATTGCCCTAATCAATGTACTAATATTGCTAATTAGGTCAACTAGTCCTAACAGCGTCTTGCCTACCAACCTAGCCTTGAAACTATCAAGACTAACTCCTAGGCAGCATTAAGTTCATGACAAATAGGAAGGTATATAGCCCTTGGCTTCTATACCTCATTAATCTCCCTATCCTACAAGTCCAACTAGTCCAAGTAGAGATTCGTACTACTAAGCAGGCAAGGTTCTCCAACTAGGATAAATCAGGCCCTGACAATATTAAATCAAACTAACAGCCTAGGTGATCAATCTAGAAAGTGCATTCAATTAAATAGATATTACGCGCAAGAGATTAAAGCAATAGAGACATCATTATATTAAGAACCAAGGATAAGAACCTCACATTGAATCAATCTAGTGGCGCCAACCTACCATGCAAAGTCTAAGGAGATTACTCCTGGATTATTGTTAATAACCTAATGTAATTCTGAAAATGAGATACTGGATTATTAGGGAGAGGCAAATCTCTCCCTATTTATAAGAAAATAAGTAAGCTAACCCTAAATGAGAACCCTAAAATGAGTCATGTGGAAACCCAGCCCGAAATACATGTAATTGTTAGGTAAAAAGCACACTTAAATCCCTGAGCTAAGGTTTCTCGCGGCACAGCAGTGTTGAAGGCGTGGGCACGTCCTGTGTCGGTGCAATCGCGCCACCCTCATAAGTTGGTGCGTGGTCGTGTCGTTTCCGGCACGGTCGCGCCTCTCTGTGGCTCGCTTTGGCTTGATGCGCGATCTAGGCGAGGGCGCATCCGGGGAAAAGTGCCCTTTTTCGCCTCTTCTTCGCTTGTGTTTGCTTCTTGCCTCCCGCGTCTTCTCCCTTGTGCACATAATCCTTGTGTTTGTACTCTTTGCTCCATGAAGTCGGGATTATGGCAATGTGCTCCTCTTGGGGACTTTTACGCCTATAGTTGGTGCTAATTCTCACTCTAAATGGTGTACGAAATACCGCCAAGCACCCATCTTAGAGAAAACTCCTTATGATCTTCTCAAAGGACGTGCACCTAACATCTCGCACCTAAAGGTGTTTGGATGTAAGTGTTATGTCAATAATAATGGGAGAGAACTCTTAGGAAAATTTGATGCTAGGAACAACGAAGTTGTATTCCTAGGATATGCTCCAGCTAGCAAGGCGTACAGAGTTCTAAATCAAAGATAAATGAAAGTAGAGGAAATCATTCACATGAAATTTGATAAGCGGCCTCTTGATTCTACTCCAGCTACAAATGAAGAACCGTTAAAGGATAGTCAACCCTCTTATTCTATTCCTCTCTCCTTTCCTCCCTCTCTCTTTGCAAAAATGAAGTTGAACATGTTATTGGTATCCCTTCGAACAATGGAGTCGTGCTTAATGATGCGGAAGATCAAGTGAGTTCAAGTTCGTTTGATTTAGGTACACCTGAAGATGCAGCGGTGTCATCTCCAAATCAAGTAGATCCAGCAGAAACTCAAGTGAGTCCTAGTAATGTCGCTGAAAGCTCAGCTACAGTAGCTCAAAGAGAGACAATAATCTTGACTCTCCCAGATTCAACTTCGGTTGAAGTGCATAACTATCAACAAATAAAGGACCACCCATTGTAAATCATAATATCTTAATATGACCAAGGTACACATACTCGCTCTAACACTCGGGATTGCTCTAGATGTACCTTTGTATCGCTTCAGGAACCAAAGAATATCACTCAAGCACTTCTCGATCCGGACTGGTTCATTGCAATGCAATAAGAGCTTGAAGAATTCAAGCAAAATGAAGTATGGCGACTTCTACGAAATCCATATGATAGGATATATATAAGGACGCGTTGGGTGTACAGGAACAAGCTGGATGACAGGTGGTGAAATGGTGCGGAACAAAGCTAGATTAGTCACTCAAGGCTATAATCAACAAGAAGGTACAAACTACGATGAAACTTGTGCACATGTCGCTTGCCTCTAAGCGACTCGACTGTTGATTGCCTACGCTGGACACAAGGAATTCAAGTTATTCCAAATGGATGTGAAGACAACCTTCCTCAATGGTAAGCTTAATGAGGAAGTGTATGTTAAACAACCACTGAGATTTGAGGATCCATCTTTTCCAGAGCATGTCTATTTTCTAGACAAAATGCTATATGGGTTGAAATAAGCCCCTCGCGCTTGGTATGAGTGTTTATGAGATTACCTTCTGTGGAAAAACTACAAGTGAGGCCTTGTTGACAAGACCCTATTTAAAAGGGAAGTTGAAGGTGATGTTCTAATTGTCCAAAGTTATGTTCCTAATATTATATTTGGGTCGACTAACTTGCATCTAGCAGATGACTTCAAAACAACGATAAGCTCAAAGTTCAGCATGAGCATGATAGGTGAGGAGACATTTTTTGTGTCTGCAAGTAAACCAACTAAAAAATGGAATTCATGTACATCAACGAATGTACATTAAGGAGTTTCTGAAGAAGTACGGTATGGAGAATAACAAGCCGCTACCTACACCTATCTCTACCACCTTGAAGCTTGATGGTGATCTTAATGGTGCAAGGGTCAATTCGACCATGTAAAGGGGAGTGGTAGGTTCGCTTATGTATTTATCTACTTATAGACCTCACATTGTATTTGTAGTTGGCTTATGTGCTCACTCCCATTCAGATCCCCGTGCCTCTCATCTAGCTAACGTCAAGCGGGTCTTTCGCTATCATAAAGGCACATATGATCTATGTCTATGGTATCCAAGAGGCGGTGAATGATTTCTTATAGGCTATATCTATGCTGATTATGCAAGGTATTTGGTTGATAGAAATAGCGCAAGGGGAATGGCACAATTCCTTGGTCCCTGTTTGGTTTCATGAGGCTCGAAGAAGCAAAACTCCATCGACATGTCCACGATAGAGGCTGAATATATAGCTGCGGTTGCATGTTGTTCCCAACTCTTAAGTCTGAAACATCAGCTTGTTGATTATGGCATAT
This sequence comes from Phyllobates terribilis, assembly GCF_046119375.1. Lineage (NCBI taxonomy): Eukaryota > Metazoa > Chordata > Amphibia > Anura > Dendrobatidae > Phyllobates > Phyllobates terribilis. The sequence goes on along the minus strand of NW_027366399.1, from coordinate 55,587 downwards.
AGCTAAGTACACTTAAAATATTTTGTGACAACACTAGCGCCATCAACATTTCTAAAAACCATGTGCATCATTCTCACACCAAACACATTGATGTGCGGCACCATTTCTTGCACGATCATGACGAGCACAAGCGAGTTGAGCTAGTTCACATATCTACAGAAGAACAAATAGCTGATATCTTAACTAAGGCGCTTAACCGGGTACCTTTTATGCACCTTAGACTTCATATTGGTCTTCTTCCTATTAACTAGACCTCCTCTTCACTCGTTGTAAGTTCCCTTTACATTGGCTATGGTCTAGCATACATTATCTTCATTGGGGTCTATAGTTGAGTTGTGCTTCATGTCTTTTCTGGCTTGCTTTATCTATCTCTTCATAAGATCTATCTCGCTTGACTTGTATATTGGACGCAAACAGAGTACTATTCTCTATATCTATTACATGCCCTTTTTGTTCCACAAATAAAGAGTGGTGGTCGTCTGCTAACCACCTTACAACTCTATAGAAATGATCCACTCCTCTAGTGTCCATTAAGTGACTTTAATGTAACACTTCCTGACTCCCTGCATAACCTCTCAGATGGAAGTATTCATTTAAGCGAGAAAAAGCCAGTTACCCCTTATATGCACATGTTGATTACATGAAATATCTTGAGTGTGAGTGTGTCACTACTAGAAAAACGGCTTTTTAGCCCGGGCGTAGAAGGTCAAAGAGCCCGGATACAGCCAAAAACCGTCCGGGCTTTAGGTCTTTGGGCTAAAATGTATAGAGGCCGGATCTTCTTTCACACGCCCGGGCTCTATAATCAAAATAGTGCACGGATAAAGGAGGCTTTTAAGCCCAGACGTCTTTTATTCAATATCCGGACTGTATACTCATATCCAAAAAAACATATTTGTCCCAATATACTGATTCACTTACCTGTATATATCAGCATTAATAATCTGAAATTTCAACACTGTACAACACATATCAATTATCCGAAAATTATAATAATAATCCAAATATCATACATCAACATTTTAAGATCCAACACATAATATAATTGTTCACTTATAGTTCTAATTGATTGATTGTCTTCCTACAAATGAATTTCAACATTGTTCATAGATCCAAATCCATCTTCATAAGATAAATCATTCTTGACATTTAATATCCTGCAAATGATAATGAAAATATTTTAGATAATTATAAGAAAAATCAACAATAAAAATAGTAAAAAATACTCAAAAGTACAACTAAAGAGATCAAACATAGGAGATGGTAGGAATAAGTTCAAATTGTAAAGCTTTACACAAACCTTGAGCAATAATAAGCATCAAAGAAATGTGGTGCATGGAAGACGACCCAAAACAACTGCAAAACATTATGAAGATCAGTTGAATGTAAATTTAGTAGCTATTCAAGCACACTTTTTGAATTATGTTCTATATTAACTCACAAATATGGGGGTTTGCTTATTCATGAATCATACATGCAAGTGAAACTCCAACCTACAAATTCAGACATGATGAAGATCAACACATGCCTTACTGATTCTCATTCTAATTAAGTGTTTACTTACCCCAACAAGAACACCAATCTCTATACAAAGGAATAAAGTAGTTAAAAAAATTATGGTCCAAAGAACAAAATCTTTTTTAGCCTCTTCATAGTCCATCTACAAAGATAAAGACAAAAGATCAAGAACAAAAGCCAAAGAAATGAACGTATGGATTTGGAGTACAGACTCACCAAGCCATAACAGCAGATATCACAATGTCAGCTAGAGCACACTGTCAAATAGCATAGGAAAATCAGGTATATTTTAAGTAACAATCTGTTAAGCATACAAATTACAAAGGTTAACAAAAACATGCGGTATGTCTTCAAATAATTTAGTCATGAACAGAAGAGCACATGATAGATATATGTATAAGTGTATTACTGAACCTGCGATAATTTACAAAGGTTAACAAAAACCTTTGGAAATTGAGCTCAAACCTGCGGTATGTCTTCAAATAATTTAGCCTCTTCAATAATTTACAAAGGTTAACAAAAACCTGCGATATTGAATCAATTGAGCTCAAATTATCTTAACTTAAAACACAATAGAATGCAGATGACAGATCTATGTATAAGTGTATTCCTAAACCAGGTCCAATGAAGAGAAAAACAGAAAAACGATAGGTGACAAAATGAGTTTAAGAAACTAAGAGCAATGTCTTATCACTGAAAAAATTTTAGCATGAAAATAAAGACTAAAAAGCATACATGACATGAATCTAGCACATAAACAGAAAGATAGAATGAAACATGAAAATAAAGACTACAAAGCATACATGATAAGTTATAATACCTCCTTAAATGTAATCTTTCCTCTTCTCTCTACATCAAGAAACGTGAAGATTTGCACCACATATTAAAAGTGGGTTATGTTGAATTCCTAACGATATTCACGCAAATGAATGGAATAAGGCCCAGAGTCTGATTCAGAATTTTATATTTGCATAACCAATATAATAGCCTATGAACTAGATATAGAATTAGACCATTATCATTACTTGCAAAAATCATAGTACCTTTTCTGACACAGAGCAATCTTCAGGTCATGACCTGAAGATTATGAAGTTATAGAAGAATGACGTACCTATTAAACATACCCGTACAAAGTAGAGATTTTGATGGCAATATGTCAAAAGAGTGCAGCCCATGTTCATATTCAGTAGCTTTGAAAGCTGACTTCATTGTTCTTAAATCAATCGAGTGAAGAGAGGTACTTGAAGCAACATAAAACAGAGACTCAAAGCATTTAATTGATACAGGAGCACCAGACACAGATGTCATTCCAACACCCCATGATGATTGAGAAGAAGATGATGCAGTTGAATCCCAAACTCTTATCTGTACTAATTTACAAAACCAATATCTCAGTGCAAACTGAAAAACTTATATTGCATAAATCACAGGAAGGTGATTAAATGATGCAACTCAATTGACAAAATCAACTTTGGATCCTTTGCAACAGTGAAAAGAAGAGAAGGTTTATGCCTGAAAAAAATTGCAGAGCAAGAACATAATCAATGTATTGCACATTAGAAGGTTCATGCTATATGAACCTAAATAATCATGGTATAAGTATATTAATAAGACTTATTGATTTTAAGTTTTTAACAAAAGGAGTTTAAACTCTTAACTAAAGTGATATTTGATCATGGAGGTCGGATCACAAGCAGCAGTCCTTAATCTGATGAATCAGGACTTTTTTTAAGCTTGATCTTTTTTATGGAACCAACAAATAAGTGACAAGTAATGTGAATAAAATATCATACCATGCAACTGACATTAAGATGACATTTGTTTCATGGCAGCCTTCAAGTTTTGCTCATTCTTCCTAGTAGAAATAAGGACCATAAACGCACTATACCATCTTCTCCACCACTGGCAAAAACTTTGCTAGTTTCATCACCGAGCAATTTGTCAGAGAAAGCGGTTATTTAACCCACTGAGAATTTTGAACATGATCATTGCAAAAAATCCTTAAACATTATAGATAATAAACACTTCCACATCATATGATAGTAACACTTAGAGGAGAATCTCACTGGACCAATCATCTTATGGTATAGATAAGAAATTTAAGACGCGGGCGAATAGTGTGATCACAACTTGATGTCACCAGAACACTTTCACTTTTTTCGTCGTCACTTTGTAAATTAGATGCTTCACCGAGTGAATAAAGTCTGCGACCAGATCATCAAGCATTGAATTAAAATGACACTTTCAATTCAGCAGTAAATACTGTTACTAGCAGCTCAGAGAATAGTCCTTGGATAATTTTATTTCCTTACAGGAACATAACAGATCAACTACACTAAGATTTATGTAAAAGAAGTCATTTTTTTATGATTTCCTTTGACAAAGTTCTAACAATTAAAACTTTAAAAAACAAAAATGGACTGCTATAGTACAGTAACTAAGATATACATAATCTTTGACGCTACTTACCTCATACATGTGATCTTTGCATTATGATCATTTAAAGGGACAAGGGAATCTTCCCCTCTTATTAAGCTATCAACCTTCAATGTTTGTATTGCGGATCCCTGCATACATAATACATCAATTCTGATGAGATAAAAGTTAAGAATCAGCAGATGTGCATAGACTAAAAAATATGCAGGATCTATTCCAATGTAATAGATTAGATCAATATTCTTCTACATTGACCTCTTAAAATGATAAGATGGTATACTTTGATTTCAGTTTACTTGGTTAGAATAATAAGCCATAGATCCTGTTTGAGTGTTTGCATTCTTCTGCTATAAAATTTACTATTTGCTGACAAAAATAACTCCTATTGGTTCTGGAAGTCGTTTAACAGAACTTCAATATGTAAAGTTAATAAATCTGAAGAAGTATTATTGCACTATAATTATGAGTATGCTACACTGGTGACAGTCCAAGGTTTTCAACTTCAGATTCAAGCTATGTTTATATTTTCTTGCGTAGAAAATCATACTACCAAGCAGCACAAGTCATCAATCCATTTCAAAATACGAGAGATATAGAACAGTAGTATTGGTACCTGCGAGCATAAAATGTTGTTTCTCTGCAGCAATACATGGCTGAACGGTTTTGCATCAGCACGAAAGTCATCAATTAAAGGATAGGAAAACATAAACTGCTGAACTGCAGAATGTCTTGCTAAATATGCTTCCCTCCTCGTTGATGATTGTGAAGATCCAGACATCTTCTGTTTGAGCCATTTCTCAGTACAAGGATCCGAATTCAAAACAAATATTCCATTCCAGAATTGAACAAAGACCTAAAGAAGAACTATTAAGAACTAAGAAATATCTTGTATCGATTCCATGCAAAAGTTCAATCATGTAGTATCACAAGGTTGTCAGTTTTACATCAAAGAATGTTGCTAAGACGAAATCAATTCAGCGTCAAGACTGCAAGAATAGAGCAATCAAATTTTCATGACATACAAGAATACGTAGCACCAAACCATCCAAGCAAAGCAAAACAAATGATCCGTCTAATCCGGAGGAATCATATACTGAATTTCACCTGAAGTGATTGTAGAACTTAAAAATCAGGTGAAAATGCTGACCTGAAGAGGCGGTTCCAGATAGGATCGGAGTAGGCGACTCTGTTGAAGAACTTGAAGGTCATGGCCATGTTAGTAATGTTAAGTTTACAAAGTATATATTTGCATGACCAAGATAATAGCCTATCAACTAGATCAAATATTATTACTGACAAACAGGTGATTCATTGCAATGTCGAAGTTATTATGATTTTGATTTCCTTTTGTAAAATTGTATTGCTGGGAGAGCAGAATTAGGGCAGAACCTTAAGGAGGGACAATCAGGTGCACATTAAGATCATGTCCAAGCAATTTGCTAGCCAACAGTTGCAATTACCCTCTGTTGTGATTAAACGCCCAATACCAAAACCCTAATTCTGAATACTACCTAAATAAATAAGAACTCGATGCAATTAGAATTAAAACTAGGCAAATCTTACGCCTTAACACAAAAACAGAGTCTGAGATATAGAATTAACCTGACAACTTTGTTGTTCCTCTCAACTTCGCTAACTTCGGCGAAGAAGCTTTTGAGAAGCAAATCGTCCCTTTTTGTCGCTTCTCCCATCTCCCTCTCCCAATCTCTCCCTAGCCTCCCTTCGAGTTTCGGCAATCCGCCCGATAGAATTGGGAACCTGAACTGCCAGATTTGAGGGACCCGAAAACAAATAAGTGAAGCTCCATTGAATCTGAATCCTCCGCAATTTTGCTACCTAATTTCAAATAAGCGCCAAAAAAACAAAGGAGAATGGGGCGTTGAACAAGTACCGAGAATGGTGAAGACAAGCTACCAACAATGTTGAAGCAAAGGAGAATGGTGCTTTGAAGGAGAAAGGAGAAGGCGGGAGGTTGAAGGAAACGAAATAATTAAGCGCCAAAAGATGCGCTCATTTTTTGGGTTTTTAGAAAAAGAAAATTTAAAAACAAATACTCCCGTATAAATAAGCCCGGAGATGATGTTAACATAAAACCCGGATGTTAAAATAGGAGATGCGGCAAAATTTTAGGGGGGACTTTAGAGGCCGGATATAACAAAAAAACAACACGCCCAGGCTCTTAAGCTGATTACATAAAGGTGGTATCTATGTTTTTAGCCCGAACATAAACAAATATATCCGGGCAGATAGGTTGCACCTATAAAACAACCCTATCCGATTGTGTCTATTGTAACAATTAATCCCGGATAGTTATAGTCCGGGCTATAAGTCACGGGCTAAAATGCATTTTGTGTAGTAGTGTGTTCTGTCCCTTAAGATATGTGCATTTCTTCCCCTTACATGCGCTTTAATACTCTTGATGAGCACTTCACATTGCATCACATCTCAAGCCTGAGCTTACTTCTTCCAAATAAAAGTAAATCAGCGCCAAATGGCCAAGCGCATGATGAATGAAGTCTCTCATACAGCCTAGAAGCCAAGCACAACTTGCTTATATCTAGTGCAATCCGGCTAGGTGATATTCACAGTGAAGTAGAGTCAGTTGAAGTCATTCAGCAGAAGCTTTTATCATACATATATATTTTTGTCTCTCTTCGAAAGCGCGAGCTAGATATCGGTGCAAAAATCATATGGAAATCATAATTCCAAGGCACTCAGTCGGCGAAGACATGCGAATTAATTCCAGACATTTGGTAAAAGATGGGGACATATTGAGGAAGATGGTTGAGTTGATGCTCTTATGTTCTTTCTTATTATATTGTGTGCGTATTTGCTAGAAGTGTTAGGATACCAGCTATAAAAGGTGTAAGGATGATTATATATACTAAGTATGCGTTTGTTTGATTATAGTCGTGCTTAAATGATCTTTGATTGATTTTGCTTGACCGTGAGTTGAGCTTGACTGTATGAATTTTTCGATGATGCCAAAAGGGGCCGGGAAATATAGAGGTTTGATCCGGTGAAGGATTGAGGTAGAATACTCTTTCTGTTGTTGAAATTAAGAAGATTTTAGACTGGCTTGGTCTAAGGGAGGACAAAGGTATACTTGCTAAGTGTTTTTAGCCAAAATATTTGAGCTCATTTGTTATATCTGTAGTACTTGATTAAGCTAAATGGAATATCTATATCTTAACCTCAGTACGCTTTGAAAAAGCGGGACATTGTTGGTTTGAGATAGATGTGGAATGAGCTAGCTAAACCTTTCCACTTGTTTTGATGATAACACGCTCAAGTATTTGATGTTATTTGTGTGTTTTAAGCTAACCAGGTATAGTTGGAGGGATTTTAGGTATAGCTTATGATTGTGACCATTGAGGGTCTAGCTTAAGGTCTAGCTGGGAAAGCTGAATCTCGCCAAGACGTAATAAGAGTTTAAGTGAAGAAATAAGAAGATGGAAGGTCTAGCTTTAAGCGAGCAAGTGTCGCTATAAAGCTAGAGGATCGCGCTTCTGCAGAAAAGAGAGAAGATACAAGTAATTGGATTAAAGAGTGTCCACGGGTAAAATCATAGGTGTGTGCTTAGAAGATTTGGTCCAAGGAAGGGAAGGTCGGTGAAGCTACAGCTTAAGGGAAATGAGGACACTGGAGGTTGTTAGGATTTCTACTTTTGGATAGTGGATGAATGGGGATCGCCAAGCTGGACAAATCAAGAGCAGCGCTGAGGCACGGATTGCCAACATGGAAGCTAGAAGATCATGCTGAAGAAGCACAAAGCGATATGCGTGATGCATTTCAAGAGTGAAGATGATCACGCGGATCGCTGAGGTGGTTGTTATCAAATGCAGCAAGATATAGCTAGTTTAAGGGTTGTAAGTTAGAATTACTATATAAGGCGTGCATAGGAGTGTTGTTAGGCATGTTTTAAGCGTCACGAGCTGAAGAGCAAAGCGATTAAGCTAGAGAGAAAGCTAGAGGAAAGCTACATAGAGCTTAAGTTAGTGTGAGCAAATCTATAACCTAAAACACTTAGGAGCTTGATAGAGAGAAATTACTTGTATGAGTTGAACGAAACTTATATTTTAAGAGAGAGTTGCACGAAGCTACTAGTAGCTTAAGTGTGTAATTTCTTTTGATATAATACAAGTTAGTGCTGAGTTTCATCCCGGGGACTTATTAGAAGCATAGGGTTCTCACCTTGGTAAATCTTTGCACGAGTCAAGCATCTTTAAATCATTTTAATTGTGCTTAATTGTAGATAATCTCTATTCTGAAATCTAACTCTAACTTCTATAGCTACATGAGTTGAATTTGAGATTACCACAAGTTCACAAGTTATAAATCGTCAATCCTACATAAAATTGTACCTAAGAATGAAAACAAAAGAAAATTCAAGGTTTATTGATTATATATAGAAGAATCATAAGATAAAAAATGATGGTTTGAATAATTTTCCTTTAGGTTTATTCTAGATAACAAAACAGTGCACGACTTAAAATGAGTTTACATTAAAGGTTCACAATTTAATAAGAATTGGTCATAAATCTAAACATCAAGGTTCGCGTATTCTAATAGATGATTCATTCGAAGAAGGAATACAATTAATAACTTTCATTGCGATTAGTGGGAGGTTGACAGACTTCGTGAATAAGATTCAATCATGTGTATAAAATGTCCTTGAATTTATGCAACAGGTACGTGAAATTAACTAAGATGAATAAAGATTTCATACATAAGAACATTGGTACTGTAAGTAGCATCAAAAGAGACAACATCACCAAACATAGAGTAATACTTATGACATATATTGTTAGTCCAAAACAAACGTGTCAAACGGTCATCAAAGTTTGCATCGTATTCGAAGAAGTGTGCATGTCAAACCTCCTTGTTCAGAAACTTGTTGATTGTCATATGAGCATCAGAATCCCTAGTGTATGCCAACATATCACTTTTGTTAATTCTTGACATGAAAGGTTGAAGCACGCACTTGATGATAGTTGTCTACAATCTCTTTCAAGATGTGATGAGACCTCACCAGTCCATTACTGGCTTTTTGACGATCCATAACAAATTTATTGTGCCCACTTTTTATCTTCCTACTTGACCTCATAAATTTCTTATCTTTGGCTAAAACATATACATTAGTATGGTGCTCTTCAAGTGAAACGTACTTATAAAAGTCAGAACTGATTTCAAGACAAATCGTAATATAAGCTAGACAACCAAACCTGAAAGTGCCACGACTGTGGTATTTAGGCTTCTGAAGAACCTCTTTATAACCTTATTCATTGCTAATAACCCTCCTAGGGTAATAATTTGACATTCTTATACCAAGAAATACGACGCATAACATAACTGGAAGAACATGCGTAGAAGTCATAGAAATTGAGCGCTTCTTCAATTGTCTTTAATTCAATACCATGAAAAGGCTTCAAAGTGACATAAGCGACATGAGTACGATAAATTGTGCTGCTTTGAGACAGATTAAATGATTCATTTGCTTGACTATTATCACAATCCAATTTATCAAATCCATATGCACTGTAAAACTGAGAAGAATAAGATTTATTCTCACTCGAACCTGCACCATCTGCTAAACATAAAAAATCGGGGATCAACAATCCAGATTGACAAAAAGATTTGGGAACACATGAACCTCTTAGTTACCAATCATGAGCATCATATACAATAATCATGAACCTCCTTGTTTCATTGAAATAACACTGAGCATTACATCAATTTATAAATTCAGTAGAAGTTTCATTTGATTTTACATTTACAATGATCAGACTTCAATATTATTAGTCATTTGTCAGTTGATTCATCTCATTCAATGTTCATACCAGCAAGTTCAATTCAGATCTACCTCACCAAACTTGAAATTTTAACCATTCATACTGAGATAGAATTGAACAAATTGGATGGAAGGGACTTTGTGGTCTACAAATTCTCAAACTTCTGATTATTTTTGTGCTTCAAATCTGCTAGATATCAGGAATTGACTAAACTGGATTAACCAGACTCCAAATTTCTGAAACAAGACAGTACATACAGTAGCAATAAAAACAATAGAAATTAGTCAATTACATATTTGAAACAAAGTCTAAACGCTGGATAGCATAGACTCTAAAGTTGCTCAAAAGGGAATAAAACAAGTTTCCAAAACTAGATTAACTATACTCCAAGTCTCGGAAACAAGGCTACGAACCCTGGATTAACAAGACTACATAGCTGCTCAAAGGGGATAAAATTTGAAGAATACAAATGTAGCTTAATTTAAAAATTAGAAACTAGGTAAACAGAGATTCGAAGAACAACATGAAATCAACTAGGAGGAACAATCAAATAAAAAAAATTGACGAAGATATGTGCCGCTTATCAAAATCCTAGAAAATTAGGGATCTTCAAAGAAGAATTGGTACCTGATGCCATTAAACATGAACATCCGGAAGAATGCGAAATCAAAGCATGAAACTAGACATGAAAAAAGGACGAGAAACAGCAACAATGGCGAGATGCACAAACTCAACGATCGTAGGAAGAAAAATCGCAAGAATCACCGAAAGGGGAAGGAAGAAGGTTGTTGCTGGAGAAAGAATGGTAAAATGACCATTATGCCCACCAACATAAAAAATCAGAATAAGGATCCGGTGTAAACTATCCTTATAGTGTGAAGTGTGAATTTTTTCGGCTACACATATAACACACTAATATTCACATATAGCATGCAATCGTTCAGTTATAAGGGGATAAAAAAATCACCCAGAAAATGTTTAAAAAAATCACCATTAATTACAAAAATGTCACCGCGTGGATTCATTAAAAAACCATCTTTTAATCTCAGCCCTCCATTTTCTAATCTAATGGCTCAACATTCTTCACATTTCACACCATAAGGACATTTCACACCGGAACTCACCTCTAAAAAATCAATTGAATCTAAGCGCGTGTGGGAGGGCATCCGGATGGAGGCAGTTGGACGGATAAGAGTACTAATACATGAGGTTGTATTCATATGAGCCTAACTCCATATATATATATATAATAACATAAAAATATTAAATTGTGATGTGGGTGCCTGTGTGAAGTGCCCTTATGGTGTGAATTTTGAAGAATGTTGAGTCATTAGATTAGAGAAATAGAGGACTGAGATTAAAAGATGGTTTTTTTAATAAATCCACGCGGTGACATCTTTGTAATTAATGGTGAACCTTTTTTTGTTTTTTTAACGTTTTCTAGGTGATTTTTTTTTTCTATTAAAGCTGAACGATTGCGTGTTATATGTGAACATTAGCGTGTTATATGTGTACCAGAGAAACTTCGCACTCCACACCATAAAGACACTTCACACCGAATCCTTATTCTAAAATTTTACGGGAATTTCCTCACTGGTTTACACATCGGGAGCGGGCAAGGGGAGTGAAATGGTGTAGAGACATCTATCCCCGTCCCAATGAAATTAACTTTTATCATCATCCTGGTCTATGTTGAATCCCCATGAACATACTCCTTGATCCCCTATTGTTGACTTATTCAACCCATGTACACCATGAGGTTTCAAACCACCTTCATTTAAGAAAATTCAAAGGCTATGATTCTTTCTTCTTTCTCATGCAAAATAAAATTTCTCACATGAAACTTCTCCTTTCTTTTTCATGAGTGATTTATTATTTTTGTTTTAAGATTTAGTTTGTAAATTTAATAAAATTTAATGACATAGGTTACAAAAACCGTAACTACAATACAACATAAAGCATAAAATGGGCTCAAGACGCGTAATCCCTCGGTCTCAAAATGTTCTTCCTATTTGAATGTGACATATTTTTCTCTTATTATATGTTAACAAAAAATATAAATTTTAGATATTGTTGTAGCACATACTGAGACGAATAATACAGGATCTCCTACAAGGTTGGACGTACATGGGACACAGTGGGGGAGCCCCCACCGGGTTCCATGCATAGAACAATTCTTTTTTTTATTATTATTATTATATACTCCCTCCATTAATTTATAATTGTCAATTTAGAAAAGTTTACATAAATTAAGGGGGAGATTTTTTGACTAGATTACCCTCCTATAAAATGCATGCATGCAAAGGAGTAGAAAAATGAAAAAATAAAAGCAGTAAAGTAAGTAATCGTGGAAAACTTTAACCAAAATATGTATATGGACAATTTGAGATTAACAAGAACAAGAGTCTAAATGGACAATTATAAATAAACGGAAAGAGTACTTTTTTTACAATTAGTTTGGCAAAATTTCATTATTGGATATTTATGTATGTTAAATTGGATCCAATGATCAAATAAAGATGATTTGATCGATTTGTTTATTTTTAAGTCATATTGACTTTCATAGTGAACAATTTATACTTATTTATGGTCTACCTAATAATATTATAATTATTTCCTTTAAAGTACTACAAAAATATTTTCTGCTCTTGCCGGTGACTACAATTAATGAATCCCTAGTGATCTCATTCGATTATATTCCTATTTATACATTAAATGGAATTGAGGAAACCATCTTAAATTATAAATAGTATTTATATTTTTAAGTGAGAAGAACAAATTGGAATAGGAGGAGTTCAAAATAATTGTAAACACATTCCACACATAATTATTATACATATATAGTTAAGAGGCGTGCATTCGTCCAGTGTCAAACATCTGCCCTGTGCACGTACATAGCCCACACACCAACCCGAAAGTCCATCGACCCGTTGTGCACGTACGTTCTGCTCTGCAGCTAGGGCAGGCGCGTGATACGCACGGAACTGAGAGACTTAGGCGGAGTTGATGTAGACGATGCAGATGTTGCGTTAGGAGTATAATAGAATACGCCAAGAGTGTTGTACATCATCTGGCAACTGGGCATGAAGACGTACAACGCAGACGGCCAGTTGCCACAACAAGTGCTTGTGAGCAGCCCGGCCAACTTCAGGCACGACTCGCACTGAGTTGCGTTCAAATCAGGGCTGCACTGCACCAGGCAGTAAACCGTCTCAGTAGCGGACACCACCGCTTCCCCCGTGGCGAACTTGCCTGCTTCACTCGCCGCCTCCATCACCAGATCAGTCATGGTACTGTTGGCCACCGCGGTGAAGCCTGTTGGATCGGTGACATTGGATGTAGTGAATAGAGCAGCTCTCGGGGTTATGGACTCAACCCCCGCCAGCGTCTGGTTCTGGTAGTGCAGAGTGCACTCCTGGAAGAAGACAGCGACCGCCTTTGCTTTGGGGCACTCTATCAAGGCTGCCACCGCAGCCTGCCCCACGCATTCTGAGCAGAGGCTGGAGGGTATGTCCCCGCGGCAATAGTACTGTCCGAACACTTTGTCCGGACCTGTACCTGCGCTGGTGCTGAAGAACATCGTGGTTGAATTGGCTTCATCGATGAGACCTTTGAGTACGGTTACAAGATTGGTTGCGTACTCTTCGGTTGTATAGTTGCCGAATTCGCTTTCGCAGATTGCGAGCGTGTAAGATGGTTCTGTGGGTGGCTGCCCATGTACACCGACACTTAAGACAGCAAGGAAGGCAGCCATTACTAAAGCTTTCGACATGCTCGCACTAGATGAGGTTGAAGCTGATCTTGCTTTCTTGTGGTTTTAAGTTTAATTTCCAGGTGCGGTTGCAAATAGAAATCAAAGGATGCTACTATATATATACTAGTATTCTTCTCATTGTAACATATACAAAAATATATAAATTGTGCTTTGACCCTATCACACTATACGCCAATTCTATTTTTGAAATTGTCGTCTGTGATCCGTTTTTGTAAATTATACACATTGACATCATTCCGAAAGCTTCAACGTTTTATCCCTCATCAGTGGTTTAATCCACTAGGATGATCTAGTCATGAGGATTTAATAAAAATTATATTCATTAATTTAGCTAAGAACGATTATTGTTTTTTGCTACTTTGTATTTTTAACACAAAAAATAGACATGCCAACTAGGTCAAACGTGAAAGATTCAAGTTTATGGTGGTAATGTTCAAATCAAATCATATTCGGATGGTTAAAATTTCAGTTGATTGGGCAGGGTCATAATGAGATTTTGTCTTAGTTGGATTTACTCAACGAGGCTGGATTTGAATCGGAATTGAACCAACAACTATTATTTTTAAAAAGAATAATTAACAACATATTGAGTTCATCGGATTTATTTCAGATTTCGGGTCCGTTCACCTATGCACCATTATCATTTATGCTGGACTTATTTTTAAAAGGGGTTTTGTTACTTTCGGAAATGTGTCAAATAAAATCACATTATAATATACTTATAATTTGTTTTCTCCGAACAACATTATTTCAAATAATGTCCTCATTGGAAAAAAATGACATCATAATGTGCATAGATGAACGGACCCTTCATCATCGTTATACATTGTAAACATTAGCTGGTTGTTAGATTGATGAATGGACATTGGAGAAATTAAGATGAAGAATGAAGATGAAAGCTTGATTGGGTTCGTTAGAAGTCTTATATAAAAGACTTCTGTTTTGTAGAGGAAGACCAAAATACCCATATAACAAAGAAGTAACTCTATTTCTACACCTCTCAAATTGGGGGTGATTCTGTCGACGACAATTTGTCAAGGTAATTGAGTGGTTTTGTGAAGACATTTACATTTTGACGTTGTGTAGTAATATGTATTAGTGAATAGTTTTTGAAATTCAATCTTCATCTCTTAGGCTGCGTTCGGTATGCCTATTTAAGTGATTGAAGTACTCATTTAAGTGAGTTCTTCAATCACCTTGATTGAAGTTGCTTCAACTAGTTGATGAAATCGCGTTCGGGATACATGGTGATTGAAGGTGATTGAAGTTGATTGAAGTTAAGTTGTTTCAATCAATTTTGATCAACCAAGGATACATGGTTGAAGGTGTTTCAACTAGTTTGATTGAACGCAGGAGGTCCAAGTTGCCCCTCAAATTTCATCGATCGTCCTTATTTCTTCATCCTTCTCTGAGAGGTTGTTCTTCGTCGATCGTCCTTATTTCTTCATCCTTCTGAGCTTGTTCTTCGTCCTTGTCTGTTCTTCGTCCCCCCAGTTCGTCTTCGTCCTTCTGAGCTTCGTTCATCGTCCTTGTTTGTTCTTCGTCCTTCTGAGCTTCGTTCTTCCTTCTTCGTCCTTCTGAGCTTCGTTCATCGTCCTTGTTTGTTTTTCGTCCTTCTGAGCTTCGTTCTTCGTTCTTCGTTCTTCGTCCTTCTTCGTCCATTGGAACCCTAATTTCGGTTCTTCTTCGTCTTCTTCGTCCAGGAACAGCCGCTCCCTCGATTTGTCCTAGTTCATCGCCCAGGTAAACCCTCGATTTGTCCTAGTTCAACGCCCAGGTAAACCCAGGTAAACCCTAATTTGGTTCTAATTTGTTTCTTATTCATCTTCTTTAATTTCGGTTCAAGCTTACAGAACTGATTTGCTTCATTTGCTGAACATTGCATTGCATACAAGCTTACAGAACTGATTTGTTGAAAGATATCAAAATGAGATGCAGATGCTGAACATGTACATTTGCTGAACATTGCATTGCATACAAGCGTACAGGGGTGTAGTTCTATCATCAGGAGCGGGAGGCTCTTCAGTGCTGTCCAGGGGTGTAGTTCTATCGTCATCCTCCCCCCCAAGATCGAAGTCACTTTCATTCCCGACGTTGCTCTCAACTTCTGTCCTCGCTTCGTCAGTAGGAATATCCATGTTGTCGCCAGAAGGAGCAACCGCATATTTCCCAGTTGCCGTACTACTAACAAAACACTCATCCCATAAGTCGCTCATCTCCTTCGATGGCGGGTTCTTCTTGAACTGGTGATATTTCTCCTACATTTTTTAGAATAAGAAATTTAGTACTAGTTTACAAAAACATGTACGAGTTTATGCAAGTTTGTACCTTTTTATTCCTTTCCCACCACTCTTCTGTAGCTGTGACCTTGAAGTTGTCCTCATCCCACCCAACACCAGTTATATGGAACCTCAAATTGTACCATGCTGACCATAATGCCTTAAGGTGGTTATGTTTGTTCTTCAATTTTTCATGAGTAATTTCTATACCAGTCTGCTCATGAAAAGAACGAGCAACAACATTCCACAACACTGTCGTAGCAAAACTATTCCTCTTCTGCGTGTCTGCTAATACTCTCAAAAACACAGCCGTATGCCTATCGCTCCACCTAAAAACATCCTTATCGTTTTCCTTTCCTTGAGAACCTTGAGACTTCTTTCCATTACCCCCCATATCAATTCTATCTCAATAAACATAATGAGAAAAACAAGTAGCTAACCTATTAGAATAAATCAGTAGCTAAACAGTTTCATAACAGAAGTCAGTCAAACATAACAAAAGTCAGTCAAACAATTGAACATACTATTGAACAACATGCTACAACTAAACAGCAAAAATATGACAGCAACAACAAAACAACAATATGACAGCAACAATAATCGTAGTAACAACAAAATTCTGTACAACTATATGACAGCAGAAATATGACAGCAGAAATTCGTAGTAACAAGTTCTGAACATAGCTATATGACAGCAGAAATTCTGTACAATTGAACATACTATACAAATTGATATCCATGTTCAACAAAAATTTGTTCAATTCTGTAGAAATTGATATCCATGCCATTTGAAGGAACATTACTGTACAAATTTGAAGGAACATTACTGGGCAACAGTATGTACAAATTGATATCCATGCCATTTGAAGGAACATTACTGGGCAACAGTATGTTCAATTTTGTACAAATTGAACATACTGTACAAATTTGAAGGAACATTACAACGAAAATCTGTACAATTCAGAATTTGAAGGAACAGCAGAGGAATGCATCAATTCGAAGGCACAGCAGAGGAAGGCACTATGGTTACAGGAAGAATTTCTGGTATCCACTACAACCACACACAAGAATTTCTGGTACCCACTATTCTGTACAACCACACACAAGAACAGCAGAGAAATTGAAAGGAACAGCAGAGGAAGGCATCAACTGATATCCACTATGGTTACAGGAAAAAATCGAAAGGAACAGCAGAGGAAGGCATCAACTGATATCCACTATGGTTACAGGAAAAAATCGATCAACAAACTACTGAGGAAGGCATCAATTCGAAGGCATCATTTCGAATCATGAATCGACGAAGTACTTTGAAATCGAACAAGAAATCGAACACAAAGGAGCCAGAAAATCGACGAAGTACTTTGAAATCGAACAAGAAATCGACAGCAGAAATAGAGGAAGAAATCGAACAACGAAGGCATCAATTCGAAACATCAATCGACGAAGTACTGAGAAATCGAACAAGAAATTGAACAAAACGGAGCCAGAGAATGAGGACCAAACCTAGACGACGAGGAGCAATCGACAGTGAAGAAGGAAGGAGAAATATGGCAATAACTGAAGGACACAGACGACGAGGAGCAATCGACGATCTCAGGAACTCACGAACGCAGCATCAACTCAGGAACGAACGCACACACTTGAAGAGAATTAAACCCTAAAAATCAGTTCTATGGTGAAAAATAGTAATAACTTAGAAGTATAGGGATAATTTTGGAAAGTGAAAAGTTATTTCAACTGTTTTCAATCAAATGGTTACGAACGCGTTTTTGTGTTTCAACTGCTTCAATCATCTAGTTTAAACTCTTATTACTTCAACTATTTATTTTTACCCAACTCTTTTCAACTGCTTCAACTCCCTATTTCAACTTCAACTAACTTCAATTTCAATCATACCGGACGCAGCCTTAGTTAAAGCTGTTAGAGTTATTTAAGGATATTAATAACTCATCCTTATTTCTTAGAGTTAATTTGGGATATTGAACCGTCAACTATAACTCCCTATTTTCATGTATATATAGTGGTGTAATCTCTATCATCTAGTATAATCTTTTGATTATCATCTAATATGGTATTAGAGCCTAAAGATCATATTCTTTTTTTTCTCTACCTCCGATGGTTGAAACTACCCCCACAAGCCACAAATCAGCCGAGAAACCCAACCTTTTATCATCGTTCACTTCACCAAGGTGATAAACACATAACCATTCTACAATTCAAAACCAAAAGCATAAAAACACTCTCATCAACTTCCAATGACGATGCTTCCGCTATCAAATCAAGATCAACGTTGTTCGAATACAACAACAAACCTCAGATCGTCTTCGTACGACTGTACCAACCAAAATCAAGATCAATTCATTTCCAAACTCAAGATTGGTTCACTCCAATCAAGCAAAAACCTCAAGCCAACTCCAACAAAACTAAGAACGGCCTGCCCCGTCTCTAACATAACCAAGACCAACGTTGTTTGGCTTCCACAACACCCCAAGATCAGCGTCGTCCCACTTCAAAGATCAGCGTCGTCCCACTTCAACAAATCAAGATTGGCGTCGTCCGACTTCAACAAAACTCAAGATCAATGTCGTTCGACTTCAACAAAACTCAAGATCGGCGTCCTTCGACTTCAACAAAACTCAAGATCGTCGTCCTCCGACTTCAACAACCTCAAGTTCAGCGTCGTCCGACTTCTGACAAACTTTGGATCGGATCACCCCGACTCCATTAAACCCAGGCCCGGTTCAACTCCGTCATCAACAAATCTCATCTCCAAGTAACAACTGCTATATGAGTCGTTTAACTTGCAGGGTGGTATTAGTGAATAACCTTTGAAATTCAATCCTTATCTCTTAGTCAAAGCTGTTAGAATTATTTAAGGATATTATTAACTCATCCTTTTCTCTTAGAGTTAATTTGGGATATTGAACAGTCAACTGTAACTCCCTATTTTCATCATTTCATGTATATATATTGGTGTAATCTCTATCATTTAGTATAATCTTTTGATTATCATCTAATAACATGTGTGAGAGCTATAAGACCTTGGATCAGTTGTATACGAACATAATAACAGTCAATGTCTATGTATTCCGTGCGGTCATGATGTACATGGTTCCTTGCTATTTGAATTGCTAGCAAACAATCACATTTAATAGGCACACGGTGAGGACAAGTAACTTCTAATTCATGAAGAAGGCGTGTATAGCCATTAAAGCTCTGTAGTCACACATATGAGAGAACGGTATTCTGCTTCAGCTAATGATAGTGAAATAGCCAATTGCTTCGTTGATTTCCATGAGATGGATGAACCTTCTTGCATGATTATGTATCCACTTACTGAGTGTCAAGTGCAGGGACATGCTTTCCAATTTGAATCGCAATATTCTTGGAGAGTGATGTCTGGGTTTGCAGAAAGTAATAGGCCATAATTGATTGTTCCTTTGAGACATCTCAGAGTCTGTAGATATCCTTGGAAATGTACTATGGTTGAACTATGCACGTACTGACTCAGATGTTGTACAACATAGGAAACATTAAGTCTTCAATTTCTTATGAAATTCAGTTTACCACCCAATTTTCTAGATGATGTAGCTTCTGGAAGAAACTCTTATTAATGTTGAATCCATCTTTACAGTTGGATCCAAAGGGGTACTTATTGGTGCATTACCTTTAGTGTCAAAGTCCTTCAGAATCTTTGTTATAAATTTCATTCTGGTACTATGATGCCATTACTTGAATGCAGGAATTCAATTCCTATGAAATTACCCAAAGTTCCAAGATCTTTTATCTTCAACTGATTATCCAGATGAGCTTTAATTTGATCAATTGGAAACTAATCATTCCCTGATACGAGATTATCATCTACATACACTACCAATATTGTCATGAGAACCTGATTTCTTATGGAACAAGGAGTAGTCATTTGGAAATTGACTAATTCCTTAAGACAAGAGTGAATAAGACAATTTGGATGTTGTTGATAGGAAGCTTGCCTTAAACCATTCAATGATTTTATTAACACGCAAGCCTTTACTTTTGAAGTAGAAATTCCATGAGGTATCTGTAGGGTCGTCGATGGTATTATATAGGTACGATTATGAGCTTTCATACCTTTGATGCGAAAAACAACCAATAGACACGTAAAAGTTCACAAAACAGTGAGAACTTTTAGTTGGAAATCTGTTAATTAAGTATGTTGTTAAAATTGAATCAACCATATAAGCTATAGGTAATCAAGAATCAACCATTAAATCCATTGCCAGTTCTAGAAAATATTTATGTTTGCGCTCTGCCATTGCATTTTGTTGTGGTGTGTAAGTACAAGAATTCTGATGCATTATACCTTTGGGCACATAACAATCAGTAGCATAAGAGCTACCACACCAAGTTCAAAAGCATTAACACTGAACCATCTTCACAGTACAAGTAAATTGATTTTCATCATCAGTATGAAGTGTTCCAGTGCAGTGGAACAACTAGATTTATTAGGAAAAAGATATATCCACATAATACAAGAAAAGTCATCTATAATATTCAAAATATAGTTGAATACATTATAAGTAATATGTTTGAAAGGACCCCAATAATCTATAAGTAACATTTCAAAACATTATGCTCTAGGGATAAAACTAGATGGAAAAGAGAGCCTCTACAGTTTGGACTTATTACATGTAATACAAGGCATAGAAATAAGAGATTTATCCTGTATATTCACTTATGTTAACTTGTAACCATATCGAGGTTTATGGTTTGTTTGTTCCTGACACTAGCATGCAAATAGTAAGCCTTTGTACTATTCTTGGAAAAGTCATTTAGCAAGACATATATCCATCTTCAGATGATAAAGTGATCATAGAAATTCATTCAATACCTTCTAAATAAAATTTACACAACCATATACTATAAGAATTAACTACTTGAATAACCACAAAAACATCTATTATTGAATTCAATAGTGGTATTAAGCATGTGAATATGATAGGATGTGAAGTAAAAAAAACAAGATAGTATGTTAATTCCGAAATCGGTTCTCCTTACAAGTTGTTTAGCACAACCAGATACTAGTACGATGTAGATGACATCAAGGAATAGATATGCTCAACGAGTAACAATCTAAACCTAGCAACGGAGACAATAGAGATAATAACTAGATGATCAACCTAGAAATCGAATCAATTAACCAATCATATTCAATTAAGCACAAGAGAATAGATAACAAGTGGTTCAATAGGTAAGGAAGCGAATAAGTGACAACGAAATTAAATTGAAAACTTCAACTAGTCTCACTAAGCAATGGAAGCTTAGTTCATCACGTTTTTCACTAAAACTAAGTCTTGGTATGGAGGGAGGATAATACGATTAATGTGAATAAGAAAAGCCTTAACTCCGCTATAGCTTAACCTAAAATCTAAAATAATATAAAATAAAACATAAAATCGGAAATAACAGAAACCAATACAACAAATATAAACATAAAAAAAGTTTGGAATATTCTCGGCTTTGAATCCGACGCAGACGGCGATCGCTGCCTTAAATCCACTTCGGTTCTCTTGGTCTTGAAAAGAGCAGTGATCGCCTCCTAATGGACAGCGATTGCGGTTCTGTTCTCTTCGGCTTCTTCGATCTTCTTTTCTTGGGTCTTCTTGTCTTCATAAAATGGTCTTTAAAGTCTTTGTTCATAATTCACACTTCAATGATATAGCTCGAAAGCTCTGAATGTGCTCCAATGTAATCTAAAATCATACCAAAATACTGCTAAAATCTCGCCTATAGACACGGCACAACTGTGGATATCAATACTCTACCTTGGATATACACCCATATCATGGAGGTCAAAGAAGCAAAAGGTAGTGGCTCGCTCCTCCATCGAAGCCGAATACCGGGACCTCGCCAACACTGCCCTATGGGTTCTCTCCTTATTCAGTAAACTCAAGCTCCAAGTCCTGCATCCAATCCTTTATAGTTGTGACAACATTGCGGCGACATTCTTGAGCCCGAATCCGGTCTTCCACTCTGGCATGAAGCACGTTACTATTGCCTATCATTTCGCCTGTCATCATGTTCAGCAAGGTACTTTATGAGTCTCTCATGTCCTCACGGGTGGTCAGCTAACAAACGTTCTTATCTAAACTATTGCATTGCCCAGAGTTTGATGCCATCATCTTCAAGCTTGGTTGTATCACTCAGTGGTAACATAATACTCAGCTTCCAAATTGTTTACTAGCTCATAGAAAATATTGTATAACTCACGTATGTAACCTTACAATCAATTGCAACATTTATATATATCCACAAAATTATGATGGAAGTGCCTCTAACTCGAACAACAAAGAACAAAACATGAAAGAAATGAAATAAGAAGTAATATTAATTAGTACACCATTTCTCATACATATGGAGGAGACCAACAAAAAATCAGCAAAATGAAAAATAAAAACTCGTTTTATATGAGAGTAACACAAGTTTTTTTTTGGGGTTTTTTGTACTAAAATTATTATCATTCAATTTATATATCAAAACCATTGGTTGATGAGATCAGATTAGATCTGGGCCAAGCGCTGAATATCAATGGGATAAGCATCGGCGGGTGACTCTGCCTTGTAAGACCTTCTTCCTATGATTATATTCGCAGCTTCACTCGGATGGAATGCATCCCAAAATATATACTCGTCTCTGTTCTGGCATGGCGTTTGGTACGGCAGGCAAGTTATCTGCCCGTTGTTCCTCCCTACTCCACAGCAGCCTGCGTTCGTCACCGTAAACCCTGCAATACCCATTCTCCATTTAGGGCACTCAATAAATATGATCGATTAAAGAAAACTAGCTTATGAGAATGTAGGTACCATATTTTGCAGCGTTGTTTGCAATGTCCGAAAACATGTTGTAGCTGTTGATGTAGATGAAGCGACCGTCAGGAAGGTCGTTGTTGAGCTCGTCGACCAAAGATTTGAGCCTGCCATTGAAGATCTGGTTGGCGGAGTTGATCCTCTGGTCACAAGTCTTCCCGTCTGGGCTGCGTTGGGCCAGCTCGTTTGGGCTGCACCCAATCTGGCCCAGCCCAATTAGTGCCACCTTCCTTGCACCGTAACTATACAGGTTCTGCACATTTCAGTTCATAAACAATCAGTCGTTGATCACAGTTTGACTCTAGAGAGATGGATCGATCGATCGATACCCTTATTTGTTGACTGTAGTCTTGGATGAGGACGTCGGCGTACTGGTCAACGGTGTAGCGGTTGCTGGTGGAGTAGTATAGAGGCATGAAGTAGTTGTTGAGGTAGTCGTTGCTGCCGAGCCCCACCGAGTAGATACACTTGCTTAGGTAATTGGCGGCGGAGTCTTCGTCCCCGAGTATGTCCACCACCTGCGACACCGTGTTCTTGTAGTTGCTTACTTGACCGCTAAAGCTGATTCTACCACCCTGCGCGCATTCCATTCAAATATATTAGTATTTAGATAAGTATACTTCAATATGGAGATGAGTGATTAAGTAGGCCGGTACCAATTGCTGGCCGGTTTCTTCACGGATTCCGGCGGCGGCAGAGGCATAGTTGACGCCCCGGAGAATGTCCTGCCCACTGGCCGTAGCGTAGGGTGGTATGTAATCGTCAAAACCCAGGAGCTCCGCTGTATAAACCCAGACACGGCGATGGTGTTAATATTTATTTTTTAAGAGATGGTGATGGTGTTAATATATGCACTGATTGGTTCGTTGCCAAAATAATACAGGAGTTTAATGCAATATGGGCCTGAAATGGATGATAAAGATAAGGTATCTTTGGCTTCGGTTGTCTTTCGAATTTAGGCTTCTTTTTTTTCCCTCTTCATCCTCACTCCTCCGTAGCATCTTTGTTTTAGCAGCAACAAACACAACAATCTAATATAAATTGGTCTTAATGTTTGTATTTTGGTATTATTTTTAAACAAAAGTTTCGTATGTCCATTTTTCTCATGCAGCTAACGCCGAACTATTATATTGTGCTAATTTTAGTTAGTCACCCAAAGTGAGTCATTTGACCAATAGGCATTTCAGAAGTTGTAAATATCTCCACTATCTATAGATATATAACGGCATTTATTGAATTCCTAATAGAGTACTCGATACTAAGGAAAATTCATTTATGAATGTACATGTCTAATTACAGGGATCGATAGTGTCATACAGGTTAGCTAGCTAGCATTCCCTACTAGCATTTATTTTGAAGTTCAAAAAGTGCATGCTAGATATCTACTCTATCATGTATTTTAGTGGCTTCAGAGCCAGAAGCAACAGAAATTGAACTTCACAAGTAGTAACTCATTAATGCAAGAAATGTTCATATACTGACACTCCCCTAACTTTAAAGACAACGGACAGCTCAATTCATTTACTTCCATCAACTACTCATCTAAACTAGCTACCATACAATCAATCCTGAGAGATCTAACCCTAAACACAATTAATACAATGCAAAGCAATGCATGGGGATTAAGTAAAGACAAGGTAGTCTTACTAATGACATCGACGGAGGTTCTGCCGTTGCAGAAGCGTCCGGTGGGGCCGCCGGGAAAGTCGATCCCGTACGGAAGGTAGTTTGCACGTGCAAGGGACGCGATGTTGTTGTTGTTTCCGTTGTCCACCAGAGAATCCCCGAAAATGAAGTAGCATGGTGCGTCTGGATCTCCATGTACGCCACCTGCTAACAACGCCAATGCTACACTATATACTACCACTAAAACGGAGCTCCAACGGCACCGTTTCGTTGTTGTTTGCTGGAGATCTCGGCCATGACAAGACATTTACTTGGTTACGTTTAAAAGGGGAAAAGAAAGGATTGGTGAATAAATGGGTGTGGTATAGTGCACTGAGAGGAGATGAATGGATTGAATTGAGAAGAGAAAGGCAATTGCATGTGAGGTTTATAAAGACTAGAGTAAGGGTTTTTGCATTTAATTTGTTAACGCGGATTTGTTGTGGAAATTGAATACAGAGTTGAACGAGTCTTGCCGTCCTCACCGATCTCTCTCTGCCATAAATTATTGCCTAGGACGAGTCTTTATTTATTGTAATTTGCATATTCTCATAACTTTTACATTTACCTTACTCTTTCTATTGCTATGAAAAAGTTTGTGCAAATTATAGCCACATGGGAGAGTAGGTTTCAAGTTTGAACTAGGGTTATCTATGGGTTGTGTGTACATGTACATAATACAAACAAAACCCAAGAAACCTAGAGTTAGGCCATCGAAATGATCGAGTTAGGTCAACGATAAATTCGTTTAAGTATACATGTACTTCAGCTATATTGGAGAGACACGGGATAGGGAGTTAAGCGTGACTTCGGACCCGACCTTTCTTGGGGGAGACTTGAATTGCATCCTTAGTACGGAGGAAAGAAACGGTGGTTTGGGGAACTACATGTGGATTCCGATACCTTCCAAAGCCTTGTGGATAATCATGGTCTGATCGATATGGGCTTTTCCCGGAAATCTTTTTACTTGGAATAGAGGAACGAATACCGAGAACTTTGTTGCTAAACGCCTTGACAGTGCTCTAATGAATATGGATGCCCTCCTTGCTTGGCCCAACGCGTCCGTTACTCATCTCTCTAGGTTGGCTTCCGATCACTCGCCGATCTTGTTGTCCTTGAGCACGAACATGTTTCTTAGATCCTCTAGGAGAGGCCTTTTCCGATTTGAGGCGGCTTGGATTTCTCAAACCGACTTTCTTCTGTTCATCCATCGGACTTGGAATACCAACAAACCGGCTAAAATTGCTTTGAAAGATCTCCAATTTGCTATCAAGGAGTGGAACCGTCGCATCTTTGGTCACATTGGCACTAGGAAGAACAAGGTGATTTGCGATATTGGGCATGTCCAAGAGGAGATGAAGGTGATTTCAGATGACCTTTTAGCCAAGGATCGTGAGCTCCAAGAAGAGATGTCCATGATTCTTCTCCAAGAAGAGGTACTTTGGAGACAAAAATCGAGAGAGAGTTGGCTTCGTGAGGGGGATAGGAATACTTCATTCTTTCATAAGTCAACCCTCTTTCGGCGCCGCTCTAACCGGGTTTTGGCACTTAGAGATAATTCGGGAGGGTGGATCAATGACGCTGGAGATCTTGAGAGTCACGTGGTGGGTTTTTTTGAGGGCCTCTATACAATCCAGCCCAACGAGGTTTTCCCTATTCTGGCTACACACAACCGGTTTTCGGTTCTTGAGAAGGAGGATTGGGCTTCTTTGAATGCTGGTTTTTTAGATGAGGAGATCTCCATTGCTATTAAGAGAATGCACGACTTGAAGGTGTCAGGACCCGATGGTTCCAACCAATCTTCTATAACCGATGTTGGGATTCTATCAGGAAGTAGGTAATTGTAGCGGTTAGGAGCTTCCTTTCTAGCTCTACTCTCCCAAAGCTCTTAATGATACTTTTATCTCGCTCATTCAACCTCGACAAGGTTTCCCTCTTTTTCCCTATTGTCTTTGCAATATGTTATATAAAATTATCACTAAAATGTTAACTAACCGTTTGCAAAGACTATTGCCTAAGCTCATTGGCCCAACACAAGGTAGTTTCTTGCCGGGTAGGTTGAATACCGATAATATTGTGCTTTCTCAAGAATGTATTCACTCTATGAAGAACAATCAGGGAAGAAAGGGTGGATTATGATGAAGATCGACCTTGAAAAGGCCTACAATAGGCTTAGGTGGAACTTTGTGGTGGACACTTTAGTTGTTGTAGGATTTCCGTAGAAGTGGATTAGATAAATTGATGGGTGTATGACGTCCTCGTCCTTGAGTGTTCTTTGGAATAGGGAGAAGACTAGGTCTGTCAAGCCGTCTAGGGGCATCCGACATGGGGACTCAAATTCTCCATATCTCTTCGTCTTGTGCATGGAGAGATTGAGCCATAATATTGCCGAGTCCATCGACACCGGGAAGTGGAAACCTATTAGAGCCTCGAGGGGTGGCCCTCCGATTTATCATATTCTCAGTGCTGATGACATTCTCCTCTTGGGGGAGGCCTCCATGGAGCAAGTTATAGAGATTCCAAGGTGCCTTGATAGATTTTGTCGGTCGTCAGGGCAAAGGGTTGATATGAGCAAGTACATGTTGTAAGTTCTCCTAATTTTGCGACAACGTTGGGCGAGCATCTCATGCGAGAGTGTAGTATGTTGGTTACGGATGACTTGTGTGTTTACCTGGTATTCCTCTTCTTTATAAGCAAGTGAGTTCCTCTATGTTTGAGCCTCTCCTACATAAGATTAATTATCAGTTATCGGGTTGGCATAGCAAGCATCTTAGCCTCACAAGGAGAGTCACGTCATGTTGGTGCGGCCGGTCTTAAATTCCCTTCCTGTGTATTCTATGGCCACTCTTTCTCTCTTGAAGGGTGTTTGTGATAGAATTGATCAAAAGACGAGGGCATTTATTTGGGGTAGAACGGAGAGTTCGAGGAAAGTACATTTGGCTAGCGGGTATGAGATTGCAAAGCCACATGAATTGGGGGCCTTGGTGTTAAAAATGTGGGAATTTAACCACGCCTCAATGGCAAGCGTACGTGTAGTTTTGCTCATAGCCGAGGCAAACTTGGGTCGGAGGTCTTGCCTACTAAGTATATACGCATTTCGGGAACCGGAAAAGAGCAAAGTTTCCAACATGTAGCAGTCCATTCGTAGGGGTATGAAGTTGGTTCTTAATTGGACGGACACGTGGATCTTTGATCACCCACTGGTTGACTGCACCCCTGGGGCTATTCCTTATGCTGATTTACACTACATGGTTGCTGATTTTTGGTGCGCTACAGCCGGCTGGTGCTGGGACAGATTCTCTAGCTTACTCCCGGAGGTGGTGGTTCTTCAACTAGCTGTTTGCGCTATCTCCGGGGCCAGCAGTGAGAAAGACAAAATCGCATGGAAAGGGACGAATGATGGGAGGTTTTCCGTGGCTAGTGCGTATAGGATATTGACCACCGTGGTAGAGGAGTTTAACCTTGATAGTCAATTCTTTAAGGATATGTCATCTATTGAGTGTCAAGAGAGGGCTCTGTATTTTGTTTGGTTGTCCTTTAAGGGCATTGTTTTGACAAACACAGAGAGGTTCGGAGGCACGTCTCTAGGACCGATAGATGTTTGGTGTGCGTGGATTTCCCAGAGACCCTTTGCATATATTTTGGGATTGCTCTAGGAGCCGCAGGATTTGAGTAAATTGCTACCTCTCAAGGATTGGTATGCTTTCTGCCACTCTAACTATGCTTGTTGGATTACAACTAACTTGATTCATAATAGCAATGAGAAGTATAGGTGGGCCGGAGTGTTTGTCACTACCATTTGGCACATGTGGAAATCGAAAAACGAGAGAATATTTCGAGGAGAAGAGTTCCACGGGGACAAGGCAGAGTTCATCCTAACGATTTGTGCGGACTACCACTACTCTTGGAGAATCAGGATTGATATCTACAAGAGGAGACACAAGTAGATTATGATTACGTGGGAGAAGCCTAGGAACGGGTGGGTCAATCTCAACACGGTCGGGACACTAAGGAATGGAAGGGCTTCGGCGGGTGTTGAGATTCGGGAGCCCAAGGGACGATGGCTTGGGGGCTTTGTCCATAACATCGGCGTTTTCTCTGTGCCCGTGACAGGAACTTTGGGGCGTCAGTTCAAGTCTTTGTTTAGGTTGATCTAAGGGGTACAAGAGGGTTTTATTGAAAACAGATTCGACCATGGTCAATTTGTTTTGGAAAAACTCGTGGACCGTTTCCACCCCCTTTCTAGCCATGTATCATTGGCACAAGGTTATCTTAGTAGGAACTGATTTTGCGAGTCCCGACATGTTTTTAGGGAAGCCAACGTTGTCGTTGACGCGTTGGCATGTCTTTCTTTTGCTTTCCCTTTAGGTGTCACTTGTTTGGACTTACCTCCTAGCGAGGTTCTTGTTTTTTTTGGACGAGGATATTAGGGGAAGGGATACACCCCGTTTGATTTTGTTGTAGCACATCTATTTTTTAATTAACGCGTACAGAGGCTCCGAACCTATTTAAATAAAAAATAATCTAGCTATATATATATAGATCTAAATGGATTTTAAATTCTTGTTAACTATATATAGATGGTTTTAGATCTGTTTCAGGATATATATGTGTGTGCGAATGAAAAAACATGAACTTGGTTCGTTTGAGTGGATGCATGCACAACAATTTTATAAAGTTAAAATGTAAATACACGAGTAATCCTAAATATATAATGTGTTCTTAGTAGTTATGTTGAAAAGAGTTCTTCAGGGGTTTAGTTTTAGGCGTGATTAACGTTTTAAAGTGTTGAACAAGATTTTCCAATTGTGAGAATTTTTTATCAACGAGATCCAAGCTAAAATTCACGAGATCATTGTCATTACTTGAAGCAAACTTACAATAGAGATTTTTACATACACTGTGTAACTAGTGTTTCATTATTCTACCTCTTAGATAGTACAACTCTATATAAAGTTTCTCTACGTAACATTCACTGGTCACTCACAAAATAAAGCATACAGAGAGAGAGAGAGAGAAGGAAAAGCTCTCGAATCCTTAACTTGCTCATCTATCTATAGACAAGCTAGTCTATAACTCGACTTCCAGAAAGTCGGTTGTTCACCTCACCGACTCGCTTCAATATGATTGGCTTGCACGAACTGATTTCTTGAATTAGTTTAGTGATCAATCAACTTGTTCATCGTAGCACGATTTGGTGACGCGTGGTAACTTAATACTTGATTGATTGCAACTTGCACTTTAATCACAAGGGATGCGTTATCAAGTGTAACAACTATTGTTTGCTTTGGTTGGAACTTGCACCTTATAAACACGTGCTATTAATCTGAAGCGGAAAGTGAATTCTTGAGTTTCAGTCGCACTACTCGTGCTTCTACATTCTCTTCTCATGTATCTTCCACACGCTTCTACTTTCTTCTTTCTTGTGTCTCTACTCTAGTATTCTTTCAACTTGTTTTGAACGAGACTTTCAACGAGACCATCACGCTGCTCGAATCCTTTAAGCGACACTTTAGCTCTTTAGGCTAGACTACAATCTTTATTGGCATGACCTGTATCACTTAAACTCGTAAAGATTGTTAGAAAGATAAGTTTGTCTTTATCAAAACCTTGAGAAAGCTAGTAAGGGATATCTCTCTTAATTAACAATTTTCTCCTTTTTAATGATGATAAACCTATAGAGTAAAGAATATCATCATATACATCTAAATAATAGTGAAGTTCTGAAGAGATGGAACTTTCAGTAATGGCTTCATTTCCAGCTTAATCATTTAACCGAAAGCTTTAGTTATCATTCCCCTCTTATACCAATATAGGTCTCACTCCTTCTCAATCTAAGTAAAGAGATATGAACTTTCTTACTCCCTTTTGACATCGTTGAAAAATTCTCGCTAAGTACATATAAAGGGAACTATAGAAGAGATAACTATCACGCTACTTTCTAGAGAAACGAATGTGGAAGAAGAGTAATAAGGTCCAGGTAAGCAAGTAAACAAGTAAGAACAAGCAAGTCGAATGTGAAAACTAGATGCATACTTATATTATATCACTTATCCTCACATACAAAGAAAAGCTGATAAGCTGACCCTATGATAAGTTAATTAAGCAAAAAGAGAAACAAAGAAAGCAACTGAAGATTTCAGCGAGATCATTTCTAGGCTAGAACTTTGAGTAGCTCTATTACCTCATCAAGCCTAGTAACTACTTGAGACAACTGATTAGTAGCTAGCTCTGCAAAGCACTTCACCGCTACTTTGAATCTGTAGATAGCTTGACCCATATCCATTGGTTCTTTATGAGCTTTCAAACTCAGCCTTGGGACAGAAGGCAAGTGCTTAACTTCTTCAGCTATAGAGTATACATCGAGATTCTTCACCATCTGGGTAGTCAATTCATCGTCAAACACTTTCTCCTTCTTTGGAGTATAGATATCTAGCTTCTCCATGAGTCACTTGATGATGTGTGGATAAGGCAGATCATGAGTAGTAGATTCCATGAAAGTGTACATGTGTGTAAACATCACTTGTGGTGTGTCCATGGGCTCTCCTTTGAGGACCTTGTCCATTAATACTCCATCAACTATATTGACAGTGTCATGATTCTCATGTCTTGGCAAGATGTTCCTAATTATGAAGTAGTGAAGCACTTCTTCTTCGGGTCGAGACAGTCTATCTTGAGATCTTTATTCGGCATAGAAGAACCAAAAAGATACCTCTTGATTTGTTAAGCTCCTTTATGCCAAGTCTTTTTAGCACTTGGTTGTACCCAGTTCATGTTCTCAATCCAACAACAGATGTAAAAGTCTTTGAGCGAGATGTAGTGGTTCCTCTTGTTCCAAGCCAAGATCACCATGTTGGAGGGATGAGCTGGATCCGTTGGAGGAACGATGGTGAAGTTTATGTAGAAACTCCTCTTGACATCGTCGAGCTCAAAGTCATGCTTGATTGCTCGCCAGTTTTCTGGAGGGACTATTAGCGGTTCTAGCACATCGCGCTTTGTGATTCCGGATTGAATAAAAAAGAGGATTATAGCTGGAGGTGGAAGCAACCTTCATATGCTTCGGAGAGTGTCTCATCGGTTGTTTTTGTCTTGTGATGAGCGCCTTTTTTTTCATCACTCCAGATGCTACCTTCTCCTCCTCCTCTTCTTCTTCAGACTCCTCCTCATCACCCTCTTCTTCTTCATCATCATCAAGATCGGAATCGGTATCGAGGATGTATTATTTCCTCTTCAGATTATTCTTGGCGAACGATTGAGAGTCGCCGTACTAAATAGGGAAAAGTTCTTCCTCTTTGCTCGACGAGGCATGAGTCATGATCTCTTTCTCTTTCCTTCTAAGTCTAGATTCCCGGATCCAGACACACCTTCCTCTTATCACTTGACTTGCGCTCTGGAGTAACATCTTGAGCAGTCAAGTCTATGGTGGTGGGAGGCTTAGGAGTCTTTGCAAAGACTTCCTTCTTAGGGACCTCGAACCCTAGAACCTCCTACTCAGACTTATTAGAGACACCTTTGTTGACGGATGGCTCTTGAGAGGTTTTCTCAAGAGAAGGGGTTTTGGGCTATTTGTGTGGTAGATTTTGTGGTGAAGTGACAGTATGGAGAGGTGTGGCTGTTGAGGTGGTAGCTTTTTGTAGTTTGAAGGATTCTTGAAACTTCTGAAAAGAGCGCATATTGCACTTCAGTCATCTCAAGGTAAATTTTGTTGTTTGAGGATGCCATGAGTAAGGTAGTGAAAATCATTGAGAAATTTGGAGTAATAGAGAGAGCAGGATTAAGTAAGAGGTAACATTGGTAAAGATAATGGATGATAGATCAAGGTTTATATGGATTCATGCTTCATCTTGTTCGGACTCTCCAATGGCCATAAATCAACGGTCACCAAAAAACAACGGCTATATGAACGATTCTCTTACAAGCAACTGCCTCAAAAATTAAGCAGACTTATCACATTAAATTCTGCAACGGCTCTCTGTTTTATGGTTCCTTGAAAAACGTAGATGCTTTTGCAGATGTGGAACCATGCAAAAAGTAGTCTTGGAAAGCACTTAGCCACCTCACGCATAATATTTTTATACAACCCAGAATTCAATCACTCTGCACTTAAGAAATCTTATAAAACTTTTCTAATATTTACTTAATCGAAATATAATAATGGAGTGGCGAGACAAAATTCACTCAAGAAAAGTACGTATATGCACGTTAAAATATTTGGGTAGGCTTTTAGACACTCGTTGTGAATACTCCCAGTGTCAGCTAGGGGGTCTAGGGGGCGTAACACAGCAGTCAAGTTAAGGGCCTATTTTTAGATATAGATCATCTCAAGTGGGGGGGGGGGGGTATGTAATAGGCTTACAAGCGATCCGCATATATGTTTTATGAATTCAAAATTTAAGAGCATGTGAAATGATGATCATTTTTTCATGCTATATGCAACAAGTAAACATGCTTGGTAGGCCCTTTTGAAAATATAGTACACTGCCCTACAAGAGACATATAATAGTGCTTGTTCGGAATAGAGTAAGTCCTAAAGTTCCCAAGATAGTAAATAGTAGCTATTTCTAGTCATAATTAGGAGGAACTTATAGTGCCTGAAGGGAGAACTTCATTCAAGAGGAATCATCCCCAATAGAAACTTAACGTGGAGAAAAGGATGCCAATTAAGTGCCTTAGTGAAAATATCCACGATTTGCTCTTCTGTTCTACAATGAGTGAGCTCAATGTGCTTCTATATGCTTTGTTCTGGAATGATGTGCTAGATTCTTAGAAACATTGGTCACGCTTGTTTTATCACACCTTACCTCTAGTGTCCCAAGTGACGGTGTGCATGGTCGTTACTTGCGGTCAAGATTACAATTTATTTTTCCAGCAACCAGTTAGAAAAGTTTGTGATAAGTAAGGGTCGATCCCATAGAGAAAATTGTATTATTCACTTTGGGTGTAGCAAAACTCAATCTTAAACTTGTTTGAATTGTTTATGTTTATGTTTTAGGGTAGTTGTTCCTCTTTTCTAATCCATCTATATATCCATTTTAGTTTAGATCATTGTGTTATTTTTCACCTATTCATATTAATCCTTATTTTCCCCTGTCAACTACATAAAACATTCACATTCTACATTCCCTTATCAAAACCTTGTAGAACACGTCTGATACCTATGACATGCAATTAGAATGAGCCGCCACCAGGTGTCTATAAATCTTAGTCCTTGAGACGAGCTAAGGAACACCGGCGTCTATAAATCTCAAAAACTAAGACGAGCAAATAGGGGTATATATGAATCCTAGTTATGTTTATTGCTTCCTCCTTTAACTTGTGCCCGCAACTAGTCTAGACACTTTCCTAATGTGACAATATGTCAGTAATCATGATTTTCCAGGTTGCCAATCTAATCTAATCATACAAATAAATGAGATGATAATCATGGAATCAAACACATGAACATAATAAGAATCAACAATGAATAGAAGAATGTTTATAAACTAAAACTTCAATATAAATTTCATAGGAATGAGAAACAACGTCTTGGAGCTTAGCTCCTCATGCTAACTACGAATGAAATAAGAAATTGTAAAAACAATCTAAAAACGAACCAGCCTAGCTTGTAAGGAGATGAGATTCCTATATAGGAGACCCAACTTGACCTAATTTTACTAGGTGAAATACGAAACGAATCTAACATAAATAACTAATTAGATACTACTCTGAAGGTGAACCGAAGATTCTTCAATCTGGTGGAGATGCGCGGCGTAGTGAATAAGGCACGGGCCTCGGCCGTTGAGGCCGGTGAGATATTCCTTAGCCGTTGTAACAGAATACTCTACCATGTGGGAAAAGGCTAAAACTGGACTGGACTATTGGTGCGGTGGAGAAGGCGTGGGGGCGCGGTCGTGACTCCTTCGACACTTTACTCCTAGTAGCTACATTTCCACTTGGAGTGTGTGGAAAACCTTCACTCTACAGCTCCATCAACATCTTAACTCTACACTGTGTGTAAAAACCCTTAAATACTTGATCTGCTCATCTTTGACTCGGGTGATTACAACTCTGCTAATACAACTCATAACTCCTTTGAATGTGTTCTAAATCTCATGAATTGAACTATCATAATTGGCTCACATCACGGAGCGAGATACCAAAACCCACTAATTATTGCTTGAGCCAGTGTAGCTGAGAGCAGCAAGCAATAACGGCTATATACTCAGCCTCCGCTGTGGAAATGGCGATTGAATTCTTCTTCTTTGATCCCCATGAAACCAAACAAGGGCCTAAAAATTGCGCCATCCCAAAGTCCTTTCCAATCAACGAGATACCCAATATAATCTGCATCAATGTAACCTGTTAAAGTAAGATTACCTCCCTTTGGATAACATAAACACAAGGCCACAGTCCCTTTAAGATGTGCTTGACGTATGTTGACATGTGATGCTCTAGGCTTAATTTGGAATCTCGCACATAGACTTACTACGAATACGATGTCGGGTCTTGAAGTTGTAAAATACATGAGGGAGCCTACCATCCCCTTGTAGCTTGTCTCATCCACCTTTTATTCAACGAGATCCGCATCAAGCTTTTTAGTTGTGGAGACTGGAGTGGGGAAGGGCTTTCTACTCTCCATTTTGTACTTCTTTAGTAGATCACGAAGGTATTTTTGTGATGGATCTGGATGCCCTCCTTATTTCTCTCTACTTAAAGAACTAAAAAGAAAGTAACCTCGCCAAGCATGCTCATATTGAACTTCTTTCTCATAGTGATCTTGAAGTCATTTAAAATAGACAGGTTAGTGGAGCCAAAGATAATATCATCTACATATACTTGAACAATTAGGATATCATTATTATACTCCATTATGAACAAGGTCTTGTCCTCTTGACCTTTCTTATAGTTGTGTTGGATAAGGAACTCGGAAAAACCGTCATACCATGCTTGCGGTACTTGCTTAATTCCATGAAGGGCTTTGTCTAAGTAGTAGATATAGTCAAGGTGAGAAGGGTCTTCAAATCCAGGAGGTTGCTTGACATATACCTCTTCATTAAGTGTTCAATTAAAAAAGATAATCATCACATCCATTCTGAACAATGTGAGACTCTTATGAGAAGCATAAGAGATGAGAAGGTGTATGGGTTCCAGTCTTGCTACATGAGCATATATCTTGTCGTAATCGATGCCCTCTTTCTAGTTGTAGACTTGAGCTACTAGCCTCACCTTTTTATTCACCACATCTCCTTGGTCATCAAGATTGTTCCTAAAGATCACACATTTTCCAATAATAGTGCTATTGGAGGGCCCTGGAACTAAGCGTCACACATTGTTTCGCTCAAACTATTGGAATTCCTCTTTCATTGCCACTATCTAGTCTGGATCTTGAACTGCTTGCTCAATGTTCTTTCGCTCCTCCAAATACACAAATGCGTTGAAGAACTAAGATTGTGAAGAGAACGTTCGAGTTCTCTTATGGAAGGGTGTGAGTATGTTTTCCATATGGTGAGAGATTTTCTGTTGATAGTTGCATACTTCAATCACTGTGGAATCTGAGAGGATAGTTAGAGTAGAGTTCTTCCCAGTTGCATCTATGGAACCACTTACTTCAGCTGTAGAACTACTCTCTTGTACAAGAGGGGGTCTCACTTTAGGGACAGGGAGAGTCACTTCACTAGAAGGAAGACTGGCATCAAATTTAGATGGAATGGCTTCACCAGAAGAGTGACTCGCTTGATCTTCAGGGAGAGTCGCTTCTTCTGCATCTGGACTCGCTTCTTCCTGAGCATCTTGATCATCCATATCATTGTCACTTTCCTCGTTCAGGTCACATTCAAAGATAGAAAAGGGAGTTCTTGTGTTCTTCTCATCATCATCACTATTGTCTTTTGAGGAATCTGAAAGGTGAGGGCAATGTTGAGGGAGTTGAGGAAGAGTGGCCTATAGTTGTGAATGGATCTGGACCTGTTGAAGCTTGAGTAGAAAGATGGCGCTTGTTAAGCTCACGTGAATTCTCTCTTCTATCTTCTTTGTCCACTTTTTGAGTACCTTGTGCGCCTTGCTCAAGGGTTCATATCCCAGAAACACTAACTCATCGTTCGTTGGATCGAACTACGCTATGTTATCCTTCCTATTGATATGGATGTACTATTTGTAACAAAAAACTCTTAAGTGTGAGATGCTTGTTATTTTCCCTTTCAATAGCTCATATTGAGTCTTCTCGATAAGGGGCCTTAGCATCACCATGTTAATGATGTAGCATGCAAGGCTCACAGCATGTGCCCAATAATGGTGAGGAAGGACGCTAGAGAGGAGCAGTGTTCTTGCCATGTCCTTAAGCATTCTATTATTCATATCTACTAATCCATTTTATTGGGGGTCCTTGGAGCTGAAAAATTATAATCAATTCCCTTCTCCCTATGAAATGTTAGAAAGTTCATGGTTTGAAATTCCAGTCCATGATCTGGGCAAATGGCTCGAATTGGAAGACCTAGACTATTTTCTAGTAAAAGTACTAATGATGAGAACTCGCTGAAAGCTTCATCCTTAAACTTCAGAAACAAGGTCCAAGTAAAGTTTGAGTAATCGTCTACAAAAAAACACACATATATATATATATATATATTTGTTACCTCCCATGCTTTGAACATGTAAAGGTCCAAAAAATCCATATGGATTACCTCCAATGGTCACTTTATAAATACCACCTTTTTAGAAGCAAAAGATTGTCGTTCAGCTTTAGCTTGAGCAGAATCTTAACAGTTGGTCATTGAATCTGGCTTGATATTTGGGAGACCTCTTACAAGCTCCTTCTTCTTGAGATTGTGAAGCGAATGTAAGCTGGCATGACCTAGTCAATAATGCCAAAGATTTGATTGATCTTCAATGGTTGCTAGGCATAGATGTTGTGCTGGTTTGAAGTCGTAGTAGAACAAATATGTATTCTTGACTCGCTTCCCTCTCATAATGACTTCTTGCTTGGGATCTCACACAAAATATCTTGTTCTTGCGAAGGTGATTTCATTGGTGCCTTGGTCACAGATTTGTTCTACACTTAGAAGGTTGAACTTCAAGCTTTTGACCAGGTTGACATCTTTGATTTGTATTTTTTCAGTTAGTTAAAAGTTGCATATAGCTTTGATTTTTCCTTACTTCTTATCACCGAAAGAAATATTGCCTCCTTGTGTAGTTTAAAATGATAGCATAAACTTTGGATTGTCAGTCATATGACATGAACAACCATTGTCTATATACCACATGTTCTTGCTCTTCATTTCAACCCGCACAATAGTGAATCAAGTTTCTGGTACCCATCGAAGCTTAAACTTCAATGGTGATGAGACTTAATAGTTTCTAAACTACGTGGTTCATCTATTACTTTCTTTGCTAAGGCAATTGGATGGTAATAAGAAGGGTCATTCAGGTCAAGCACCAGATTAGGTTTTGACCTGTATGATTTATAGGGCTTGTTCTTAAGTGCCTGCTTCTTTTTACGCTCATGCTCTGAGTGCTCATTCATGCAACAAAAAGTACAGTACTGATTGTATCTCACATACCCATGTTT
The DNA here is from genome assembly GCF_046119375.1 of Phyllobates terribilis. NCBI lineage: Eukaryota > Metazoa > Chordata > Amphibia > Anura > Dendrobatidae > Phyllobates > Phyllobates terribilis. The sequence goes on along the minus strand of NW_027366399.1, from coordinate 17,734 downwards.
TCCTTTTCAAGGGTGAAATGTGATTTTCTTTTCTAGCTTAGCATGATGAGGGTTGGAGTTTTGAGCTTGCTTCATATAGAGCCTATGATCTTTCTCCCTTAAAACACCTCTTGGTTTCTTTGGGCTCTTGTTCAAGGGCCTTGATCTTATCCTCCAGATATTCATTCCTGCCCTTACAAGATTGAAGAACCTTGTCTAGAAAATTGATCTTTTCAGTCAACTCGCTAGTGAGTGAATCATTGGTGGGGGTGGGGGGCGGGGAGAAGAAGCTTCTTGAGAAGGATATCCTAATCAGGTCTTGCTTTAACAAAAACAGTTTTATTAACACTTTTGGCATCAATAGACTTGTTTAGATGATCAACCTTGTTAATTACAAAGTCAAGCTTGTTGATAACAGTTGAGTCGAGTCTTCATGTAAGCCCTTACCCTTACAAGATTTAATAATTAAGGTAGTATTAACAATCAATTTTTTAGAGAGATCGACTGTTTCAATTCTAAGATCACTAATTTCATCTTCATATTTAGTAGCTTAAGTTAAGAGGGTTTCATTATCTTCGATTATCCCTTTTAACATAAGAACTAAGTCATCTTTACTTATTAGTTCTAGATTGAGAGAGGATACCTTTATAGGTTGATCATCTTTTGATTTGCTTAAGTCCTCTATAGCCATGTGAAATCTTCCTTGGGTCCCTTCACCTATGTCAAGCTCTTCATCTGAATCGTCCTAAGTTGTAAGAAAGGCTTTCTTGGATTTTCTCGAGCTTTCTACAACTTTGAGATCGGAACATGTCTTAGCAAGATGTCTCTTTTGCTGGTAATTGTAGCAAACATAGTCCTTGAGATCCCTTTTTTGAGAGACGCCCTTCTTGAAGGTTGATTTGTTCTTCAAGAACTTCTGGACCATTTTGGTCATCATGGCCACTTCCAAGTCATTGTCTCGGTCACTTGAGTCCTTTCTCTCCATTTTTTGAAGGACTTTGGTGAGCTTTAAGTCGGTGCCTATGACTTCTCAAGCTGACTGATCTTGCTCCTTGTATTGGATCTCTTGAATAAGGAACTTACAAGGGAGTCCATAAACAAATATCTCTTTAGCTTCTTTAGTCATGAGAATTATCCTCTTGGTGGTGTAAACTTGTTATTCACCCCATGGATAAACGCTAAGGACAGTTCCCATTCTTCTACAGATACTCCAACTGAACTCATTTTATCAGTCAAGATTTGGAACCTTGAGTGATAATCAGAGATAGATTCTGATTCTTCCATCTTGAAAGAATGGAACTCTTGTTGTAGCTTGAATTAATGGTTGCTCCTCATATCTTCGCTGCCTCTATGCATTTCGATAATTGTTTCCCACATTTTCATAGAAATAGTGATGCTCATTATCTTGTCAATGTCCATTATTGAAAGAGCATTTAGGATCAGCTAACGCGCCTTGGCGTTGTTGTTCATGAGAGTGAATTCCTTGACATCCCATGTCTTGCTAGTAACTTCAGCGGGAACTTCTTCATATACCTTTTCAATAGTCCTCCAGCATTGATAATCGATTTGCTAAATGTAGTTATTAGTCATTGAGATCCACCATTTTAATTCTCCAGGAAATTGAACGTGTGGCTTGTTCGGGGAGATATCCAAGCTTTAGTTGTTGGCCTGCTTAACTAACAAAAAAAAGTTGTTGGCGTGCTTGTCGTTCATCATCGTTACAAGAGATGTTGAAGATGAGTCTTTATCAACGTCTTGTTCTGATACCAATTGTTGGAAAAAACTCTTGACGAGCTTAGCCTTTAAGCGCGACTAACACCCTTAAAGCAGAACCAAGAGTTGAATTAGGTTTAACAAGATTTTCCAACCGTGAGAACCATTGACCAACGAGGTCTAGACTGAAACTCACGAGATCACCCTTATTACTTGAAAGATAACTTATAATAGGGATTCTTACAAACACTTTTTAACTAGTGTTTCACTCTTCTACCTCTCAGATGGAACACCTCTCTACAAAGTTTCTCTTAATGTAAAAATCACTAATCAGTCACAAATTGCAATAGACATAGAAGAGAGAAGGAAAGTCTCTCTAATCCTTAACTAGCTCATTTATTTATAGACAAGCTAGTTTATAGCTCGACTTCCAGAAAGTCGGTTTTCCACGTCACTAACTTCAATCTTATTTGCTGTCAAGAACTGCTTTCTTGAATTAGTTCATCGAACAATCAACTTGCTCATCGTAGCAAGATCTGGTGATGCGTGGTAGCTCAATCCTTGATTGATTACAACTTGCGCTTTCATCACAAGGGATGCGCTAACACATGTACAACTATTGTTTCTCTGGTTGCAACTTATACCTTATAAACATGTGCTATTAATCTGAATCGACAAGTGGATTCTTGTGCTTCAGTTGTGCTACCCGCGCTTCTTCATTCTCTTCTCAAGTATCTTCCACGCGCTTCTACTTTCTTCTTTCTTGTGTCTCTACTCTTGTATTCTCTCATCTTGTTTTCAGCGAGACTCTTCAGCGAGATTCTCGCGCTGCTCGAATCCTTTAAGCGACACTCTAACTCTTTAAACTAGACTATAATCTTTATTAACATGACTTTTGTCATTTAAAATTTATAAAGATTGTTAGAAAAATAAATTTATGTTTGTCAAAACTCGAAAAAACTAGTAAGGAATATGTCCATTAACTAAAAACTTATATATATATATATATATATGATTACTCTATTGTTGAAAGTCGAAGTTTATTAAAAAAGCAAATAGTACTCCCTCTGTCCCCAATTGATCTTTCCATTTGACCAAAAGATCAAAAATTAAGCTAAGGTTGGAGGGGGACGGTACAAAGTACAATTAAGTAATAATAGTATATTTGTAATCGGGAGAGAGAGTAAAAAATAGGAGAGAGAGAGATAAATATGAGAGATGAAATAAGGAGAAGTCTACATTTACACAAAGTGTAAAAATATTTTTTTACACACCTTGACAAGTGGCAAATATACTATAAAAAGTGAAAAATAATGATGAGATTCAAGAATATTTTTGCCAAAGCATTTATGAATAACTTAAATCATATTCCATGTGTCATCGATTCATTGATTCATGTGATGGAATCAATTAATCTTTTAAAGATAGTTTATTTAATATTTCGGCCAGTAAATAAATATAAATAAATATTATAATACTAATTATATTTTTATCTATCTGTAGAAATCCATTTTGAGTATATTTAATATAACTTTATTTTTATCATGTTATATTAAATATAAATAAAAAAATAGTTAGAGATTATATTTTTGGAAAATATATTTTACAATGAACCATATTTTATGTAACAATATTACTGGAAAAAGTCAAGCCGACCTGTTGGGTTGATCCGAATCCGACTGATAAAAACCCGACCAGAAAAGATTCTCAACCCGACCGACCAGAAAAATAATTTAGTAAAAAAATGTACATAATAAGTTAAACAACATAATAGTATTATTTTTTAAAAATATTAAACTTTTATTTTATTCCTATAAAAAGGTACAAAATCATTAAAAATAAAATTCTTGACCCGACATGACCCGAACCTAATCGACCCGAACATTTATCAACCCGTTCAACCTGAATCCAATTTGAACCCGAACCCGTCCGACCCTTACATAAAAAATCAAATAACTCGTAACATAAAAATACCTCAAAATCATTGTAAAAGTAACATCGATCCATTAAAGTTTTTGAACTTTTTCAAAGGATTTAGGCTCCGCTTGATAGAGCTTTTCGGAAATTTAAATTAGCTTCATTTATTATTTACCTATGTATTTAACATGAGGCAAAATAAATATAATTTAAATTTGTTATTTCGATCCCCCAATATTAAGGAAGCTTAAAGTAGCTTAATAAAATAATTTAAAGTTCACGTTTTGTAAACAAGATTACTGGAAAAAAATGAACTCTACCACAAAAATTGGATATATAGAATTATCTATTGGACAAAAAATGAACCTTACAAAATTTACAGAATTAATGATCAAAGATCATATTAAACTTTACCAAAAAAACGAACTCATTTTTTAGTCGGATAGCTAGACTTTACCAAATATACACAATTAGATTAAATAAAATCACAATAAAAATTAAATTATACTAAATATATTCAAAATGGAGGTCTATAGATAGACAAAATGTGATTAGATTTATAATAATTTATTTATATATTTTTAGTGGCCAAAATACTAGTTATTTTTTTATATATAAATTAACTAAATTCATATATGTACCTATAAGAGAATGTCATGTAACTTGTATTTTACATGCTTCCATAAATGAGTTGAAAATATAAGAGAATCTTTTGCCAAACGGCAAAATGTGTAAAAAAACTATTCTTACACTTTGTGTAAAAACTATTCTTACACTTTGTGTAAATGTAGCATGGTAGCATGGTCCATGAAATAAATGGGAGAAAGAAAATGGATTGTCTTGTGATATGATGGATGTGAAAGAATTAAATGAGAGTGTGTAAGAGGTAAAAAGTGAGTATTATTGGATTTTAGAAATTGTAATGAGGGTAAATTAGGTGATAAAAATTGTTTATAAATAAAAAGTTTGTGAAATGGAAAGAATTTTAAAGAACGCCAGAAAAGGAAATAAGTTTTATATTAAAAGACAGAGGATACTAATAATAGATCGGAGAAAAGCAGTAACAAAGCCTCTTTATATCATTAAGGGTATATTCGCTTCAATCAATTATAATGACATTCTTAAAAATAATGAGGTTTTTAAAGAAAATGGTGTTTGGTCAGTATACATTATAATGACGTTATAATGTCATTTTTCTATAATCTTTCACTACTTTTCAACACGAATTCCAATAAAAAAGAACTTTATTTTTAAAAATTCCATTACAATTGATAATGGACACCAAACAACAGACCCTAAAATAAGAGCAATAGTATGGTTGAATATGTTGGGAAGCAAGATTCTATGTGGGTCTGGACAGCTGGGCGGGAGTTGGGCATAATAAATGCAAAGCTTTGGATGATTTCTCCCAATTCAAATCACATTTAGTACTGACTGATCATCTCCTTTGCCTCTTTCACCTTTTTGTACATCCAGCACATCATAACAGTCCCTAATTCAGGCGACGAATCTTCCTATCTCCTCACAACCTAATTTGGTTTCATGACAGCAGTATGAAGCAGGAAAGTAGGATACGCAAGCAGGATAAACTTCAACTCATCAGTAAAAAAAATCTCTAAATTTGGACTCATCAGTAAAACAAATCTCCTATGTTTTGATTGAATAAAAAGATAATTATAACATACAAATGATTAAAATCTTAGACCGTAAAACTAACAAACCAAGCCCAAAAACACTAGAAAATAGTTCTCCTTCCGTCCCTAAAAATGCTTCTTACTTTTTTTCGGCACTATTAATCGGTTAAGAGAATCTTGTTAATAACTTCCAATATATAAGTGAAAAACATAGTCATGAGTGGTCTTGTTTGATTCGTCTCAATAAATGTTTTAAGAATATCAAAATTTTAAGATTTTTAGATGAATATATTTAGAGATATATACGATAGAAAATATGCATCGATAAATATGAAAAAAGAAACAGGAAGAAGAAAATAGGACAAAGAGAGTAGAAACCTTGTGAAAAATAAGAAAACATTGTTTTTCAGGTCCTAAATGAACTAAAACAATCTAAAAGGTCCATATATCACGATGAAGTTGTGAAATTAAAGTGATTTATGAAAAGTCATTTTAATATCATTTATGTTGGTGATATTCAAAGGAATAGAGCGGCAAAGAGAACTAAAGGTTCAACGTAATTGATCAATGGATATTGTACTCATACAAGATTTAAATCATGATGAGCAATTAATATTTTACCCTTATAAGTCTTAGAAAATCCGCAAAATTTAAGATGAATTGAGATGTGTTGTTCAAACTTTTGTCGAAACCTTTATTATTTGGTCGGTTGTTCTTTAGTTTGGGGCATTTCAGCTTTGGTCTCGCTTTTGTCTAGCTTGGGTAACATTTTTGTCCTCTGGATTACTTTTGACATGTATATTCCCTCTTCTATTTTATTCAATACACCTTAATTTTTCAAAAATAAATAAATTTCCACGAAATTGAGTGGGTTAAGACAAAATTCAAGTTCCTATCTTGCCTTTAGATTGGGAACATAACTCTAAACTTGTGTTATGAAATTATGATTTGTGTTAATGATCAGTTTGAGAGAGAATAATTCATTAACCTCGACTTGTGTTATCGGCGAATACATGCGGTTACTAGGAGGTTCTTAGTGTGTAAACACATCTAGACACCTTCAACCGCTACAAGTAAACCATGACAGTTATTAGGTAGTTACAAAATGTGCCAAGCAGTATAACATCTCATAACTGATGTTTGAAGTTCAAGGGAATGAGGTAACCGTGCTCAATTCCTTATCACAGACAGGTTGTCACTTGCATTTTCTAAAGGAACTTGGCCCTTTCTCTATTAGGTACTTTTATAAAACTCCTAAATCATCATAGGAACTTAGTTATCAATTCCCTTTCTAGAGAATTCTACCCTTTGTCAATTATTTTACCATAAATTCCTAAGTTCTTTTGTAATAATGTAGTCTTTACTTGTCTTATAAAAGTCTTGGTTCCCTCCTAATATCATAAACACTTACTCAAAGATGTACTCCACAACTCTTAACTTGACTTCCTATGAAGTGGTTTTTCTTGACATCACATGAATCCCAATCAGACTAAAATACCCAATGATTTCACTAAATCCACCAACAATTCTGGCACAGAGCATCAAAACGGCAAAAGTAGAAGGGCAAATTTGTGGCACCGTCGTCTTGGTCACATTAGTGAAAAGGGGATGAAAGTATTGTTTTAAAAGGACCTGCTGCGAGATCACAAGTCTGCTGAAATCAGGCATTTTGAGGACTGTAATTTTGGGAAGCATAAAAGAGTCAGTTTCTCTAAGAGAGCTTTGAGCAAACAAAATTGGAATTATTCCACTACGATATATGGGGTCCAAAACTTGTGGAAACTCTTTGTTGAGCATCGTACTACATGACCTTCGTTGACGACTCCACTAGAAAGGGATGGGTTTACTTTCTAAAACAGTTAGAAATTGGGAGGCACTAGTAGAGAATGATACATGTCTCAAGATGAAGTGTGAGATAAGACAATGGTGGAGAGTATGAGCTCAACGAATCCATGGAAATTGTGTTGAGAATGGAATCTCCATGGATTGACTCTGAAAAGGACACTTCAACAGAACGGATGAACATAACTTTGTGAGTGTGCTAAGAGAAGTTGAAGTGTGCACTCCTGAAGGAGTTCTGGGTAGAAGCAGTTTGTACTACATCATTCTTGATCAAGAGGGCGCATCGACTTCCTTGGAGAATGGAACTCTTGAGGAGGTTCGGAGTGGAAAGCGGGTAAATTTTTCCTTCTCCAAGTATTAAAAAGTGATTCATGTGTTCATATTCCCCAAGCTGAGAGAAGTAAGTTGGATGTCAAGGCTTCCAAATGCTCATTTATTGGATATGGCACCGATGATTTCAGATACCGGTTCTAGGACAACTAGAACATGAAGGTTATTCATAGTCGAGATGTTGTATTCAACGAGTATGTGATGTACAAGGGTAGTTTGGGAGTATCTTTAATAGAACATAGAGAGCCCAAGTGTGTGAACCTAGACATAACGGATTCTGGTGGGAGCAGGGAACCCACACACCAATGTTTGTTTGTCACAAAACTGCTAGAGATCATAGATTACATGAAAGTTTTACACCTTCAAGAAATTAATTACTATTGAATAATGGTGGTGAGTTAGAAAGCTATGCAGAGGCATCTCCTAGAGAGTATAAGAGCGATCGGAAAGCTTACATTGGATGATGAGATGGATTTCCTAGAGAAGTTGAAGGTGTATGGATTCAATTGGCATTGGTAACTAAGTTGAATTCATCGCACCCTTTCTTGCAACAACAAAGTTATTGCAAGTGCTTTATGTCATGTTCAATGTTCCTTCTAACTTTCCACGAGGTACCACCATGTCTCCTTTTTGAACTTCCAGGCACCACCTCTAAAGATCACATAATAACCTTCTTTATCTAGTTGCCCAACTGACAATAGATTTCTCTTCAACCCAGGGATGTGCTTTACACAATACATCTCTATAATAGACCTATTAGGAGTCTTGATCGGATCACCTCCTTTCCTTACAATCTCCAAAGGCTCATACTCATCGAGATAATCCTTAACATCACCGAACTTACGCTTTTCCTTCCTCGTTGCATCATTCAGGACAGTATCGGTACCACTCTAACCTTCTGGCATGGAAGATAACATAATTAGGGCTTGTAGCCAGTGTTCCAAAAAATGCTAGACGGGTGCTGGTCGGGGGAGGGGGGGGGCCTAGCGTCTAGGCGGGAGCCTAGGCGGATCAATATTATAACACTTATTTTTATATTTTAATACAGTTTCCTTATATGAAAAGCTAAATAGAAATATATTGATTCATAATTTAACTATGTAATTATAGTATAAGTATATAATTTGCTAATTAATCATCCAAAATTTATAGACTTAGCATTCTTCATAAAGAAGATCTATAAGACCACAACAAGCAAAAATCCTATAATTTTCAAAGCAGATTTAATCTTAATAATATAGAAATATAATCTAATCCTCCATCTATTCATTCACATTATCCTCCTCAACTTCTTGCTCCATGTCAGACTCATCAAGCTCAAACTCCTGATTATCTTCATCTACATCATCCTCTATTACATCCAGCGTTCTAAAAAATGCGCCTAGGCTCCCCCCCCCCCCACTGCGTAGCTGAAAACACCTAGTAATTAATCGCAAAGTTAGGGTGCCGCCTAGCACCTAGGCTGGGTTGGGTACGTTTTTTAGAACACTACTTGTAGTTCATCTTTGAAATTGAGTTGTACATAGCTTAATTGAGTGATTGTTGTTAAACTCATTCAGGTGGGTTGTCACTGTCGAACCCTTTTTCATCCACAAATCGAACTATTGCCACATCAAATGAACCATTTTCATCGCTGAAGGGTATTCATATCGTGCATACAAAATCTTAAAAATCCCCCCGTTTCTGGACAGTGACAAGCGAATCACGCTCATCGCCTTTCTATCCAACAACTTCCAGTCAACATCCTTCATCTCTGCCATCTTTATTCCTAGAGGAAAGTATACATTTTTACTGTATAGGTAATCCTCGATTTGCATCTTCCATAATCCGAAATCTGAACCTTTGAATTTCTCCCCCTGCAGTTTTTCCGTCCTCATAGTAACCCAAACCAAGCTCAAATCCCAGTTTTTAGGATTATGCGGTTACAAAATAACAAGAAACGAAGAACATACAAGAATTGTTTATCTAATCTTTGGAACTACCAAACTAGGGTATTTCACTCAATTGTATTAATCTTGATTACATAGAATAAAAGCGGTCATCTAATCTTCTAATATATTGTAAAGTTAGGTTGTACACAAAATCATAAATGTTTAGTTCATCCATATTTGTTACACAAATCCAACACAAAGCCTCTAGGCTAATTCAGTCTGAGGTTTGTATCTTTGGTTCTTCATATAATTATGTCTCTATTACTTTAATCTCTTGCGCTTAATATCTAATTGAATTGAATGCACTTTCTAGATTGATCACCTAGGTTGTAAGTTCGATTCAATATTGGTAGGGCCTGGTTTATCCTAGTTGGAGAACCTTGTGTGCTTAGTAGTACGAATCTCTATTTGGACTAGTTGGACTCGTAGGATAAGGGAGATTAATGAGGTGTTGGCGTCAAGGGCAGTGCACCTTACTATTTATCCATGAACTTAATGCTGTCTAGAATCTAGTGTTGATTTTCAAGGCTAGATTGGTAGACAAGATGTTGTTAGGGCTAGTTGATCTAATCAGCAATATTAGTACATGGTTTAGTGCAATTAGAAGACATAAAGGAATTATAATAGAGATTAGAACCCGAATAGAAGAACCTAGGGTCATTGAATTAGGCTAGAAGGTTACGACCAACCATACAAAGTGTTTTCCCAATTAATAACAACAACAAAATCAGTTTTCACAAATCCCCCAAGCATTTACCTTTCGTTAGTTAGTCACTTTAATACTTTAAGAATTGAATACTCTTGGTTCCTCGTGGATTCGACTCCGACTTGCTACTCTACTTCTGTAGAGGAGTAAAGAGGTAATTTGACCAGGATAGCCCGACGACACGGTCCTGTCAATTAGCGACGTTGTCTTGGAACCAATTTTCTTTTCTTAGGGTATTAGTTTGATTGACTTCAGTGCTATCCGTTTAACGGCTAGCACCCATACTACTAATGAGTCTACTTGTTCGGATGTAGAAAGGATGGCCGTTGAAGTGGCTGAGATCATGGATACGCTAAACCAGTTGGACGACCTTGAGGAGACGTTCGTCTATGTTGTGAAAGGACATGGGAAGAAACACTCTTTGCTTATGTACCAAATGACTACCTACGTGGAGGACCGTATTAAGAAATTATGGCAGTCAATGAATATTCGGTTCCAGAGATGCGTCAAAGAGTTGCGGTATCAAGAAACGCTCCAAAGGCATGTTACCACCACTAAAATTATGGAAACAAATGATGAACAAGGCTTGGATGAGATGCAGAGTGAAGTTGAGACCAAATAACCCGTCAAAGTGTGCCCACAACTCGAGGAAGCGACCACGAATCGGCCACTGCAGAATCACACGTCCACGCTTCCAGCGCTGAAGAGTAGCGCAACCGCGCCATAACTACGCACGACCGCACAATATCCTCTGCACAACAGGCGCAACCACGCAACATAACGCGTGATCGCGTGCCCGCTACTGAGAGCGTGCGCGACTGCACCATGGATCCACATGACCGTGCTAAGCTCCCTGATCATGCGTGGGATCGCGTCACGTACCTGCGCGCCCGCGTCATCCTCTCTGCCGATTTGCGTGCCCGCGCCCCAGATCCACGTACCAGGGCCTGCTTTGCAACCGTTGTTTGCAAAGGTCTCCCTCAGTTGTTGAGCTTTGATGAGTATGATCCAGGTCCACCATTAAATGATGGAGGGGAATTACTTGATCCGGGAGGTGACTGCAAGCTGCGCAGAACCACCTATGTGCATCCACACATCCGAACGTTCGGGACTCTAGAATCCTGAGCACCTGCGCCTCGTCTTACTGAACACCTAAAAGGACCACACAAGAGAAGGAGAAAGAAGTTGAAGGCCCAACATAAGGTACCATCCCCGGGACAACTCAAGAGGAAAGGGTGGTACGACAAGAGATTTAGGAAGAGGTGAGGCGCCATATCCTATGTTGTAAGGAAGAAGAGATCATTTATGGATGAGATGGTTCTCGAGAGGCCATGTGCTATTTGAGAGAGAGGTACATCGAGCCTACAACGTTAAAAAAAGGTGCTGACCGGGAGGCAACCCGGCGAAGAGGTAATTTCTCTTTTTCCACTTGAGTTATATGTGTCCTTGTTTCACAATGAGGACATTGTGTAGTTTAGGGGGGGGGGGGGGGGGGGGGGGGGATTAGCCTCTCATATCCATGCATTTAAAATTTTGAGTTAGTTTTCCCCTTTGCTATTGAATTTTGAATTTTAGAGTCGATATCCATAGTTTTTTTCGCTTTGTTTGTGATGATGGTGATGGTAGCTTTTACAAAGATGCATGATCTTAGAAATTTCTTACTATACCTTAGATGTCGATATCTCGAGTGTATATGGTGAGGATATGCTGGATTAGCTAGAGGACTTAGGCTTGAGCATGTGAATTGTGAATAGGACGTACTAGAACCTTATTAAAGATTGCATAATCACCACCTTTTCTTTTGTTTCATTCTATGTCATAATAAATTGTTCCCGTCCTTTTGCATGAAAAACAAAAACAAAAAGTATAAAGGTAGTGAGCTCCTCGTAAAAGAAAATCAGAAGAGCACGCGATGCCCGAGATGTGAAAATTAACTGAGGGATCGATCATCCATGATCTATTAAGCAAAAGAGCCTCATAGTAGCCTGGACCATAAAATGGACAAGTTCTATCTAGTAAAACAATAAATTTGGTCTAGACCATAAAATGGACAGATCCTACACCCTAAATGTAAAGGTGTAGAAGAAAAAATGTACTAGGATAAAAGGGAGCAAGGAAAAATACATTTGATGTTATTGAGCAAAGTGTGGCTGATGGTTGTTTTCGACAATATTGGAACCTGTGTAAAAGTTATCATAAGTAGGAAGCATGTTAGGACGAGCCATAGTCATTTTTTTAATCTTTCATTATTCACATTCATATATCACTTGAATAGATAACTTTTCGGTATAGTTTGGAGATTTAGGTGATTGCATCTGTGTAGGAGTTAGCATAGTTCGAATATTGGGGGATACTAGGTACCATAGTTAGAGTCTAGCTAAATGTAAATGCATTACTTTGAAGTTGTGTTTGGAGTCGGAATCTAAGCCCGTTGTTTTTTGATGCTAGGTATCAAAAGCCAGAAGTTGATCGATGACCACTCGGATCGTACCACTGTACTCGCTAAGCCCGCCAAGATTCAGCTACAATTAACTCGAGGATGAGCAATACTTCAAGTGTGGGGGTATGATTGGTGGCATCTCGTACACCATAAGGAGTGGGAATTAACATCAACTATGGATGTAATAGGCCACAATCGGAGCATAATGCCGTAATCTAGACTTTGTAGAGCAAAGAGGACAAATACAAGTGAAGAAGGGGCAAAAAAGAAGTTCTGAGATGCTGGGCTGAGTTTAGATGGCTCGTTCTCCCTTATATTTCCACACTTAAAAGTATTAGACAATTTTCTCACACTAATTTTAGTAACAGTTCATAATAACACTTTAGATTGTTGGTAAAGTGTGAGAAAATGAAAATAATGCAACATTGAGAGATTGAAGTGTGGGTAATAAATTCACCCACACTTAATACACACATTTTACACTATTAATGAATATTTATGTCAGTTTTTTATTTTTACTACTTAATTTTAATTCATTTAAAATTAAAATAACCACTTCATAACCTCCTTAATAGAACGTGGAAGTTACATCAATTTTTGTTCAAAATTTTGTTTGAAATTAACAATGTTTAAAGCGTAACATGGTCATTGGTCAACAATCTCTCCCTAATCTCCCGAGCACCCATTCCTTCGATTCGAATCGCCTGCAGGCTGGCATGGTTTGTCTCCTTCTTTAGTAACATGTCATAATTTTATATCATCTTGCTCTTTATTGTAAATCCTCATTGTACTGAATATTGTTGTTTGCTAATTAATTTGGCAGTGTTTGACATTTGGAGATGCAATTATGAAACATACGTAGTTGTTTCTTGCAGCTATTCAGATACTGGAGAACAAGTGCGGTGGCGGAGGAGGATATATGTGGGATGTGGAACGAGAGGCGGGTGTGCAAGGACCGTGCACAACATTTGACCTGTGAAGTGGATCTCGACCATACTAGGGATATTCATCATCCAAGTAAAAGCGGTGTCGCTGATGACGAGAATCTGCGAGGAAGTGTGGGCGTCGATCGTGGTGCACTGGTGCTTCCTTACCACAATCACCAACGTATAGACAGGAAGATGGTGGTGGCCCAATTGATTAAGAGAGGCGGTTGCCACAAAATGGCGGTCAGGATTTCGATCAGTGTAGCAAATTGAAGTTAAGGATTTAATTAGTTACAATGTGATGATGAAGAAGAAATTTAGAAACTTAGGATTTCTTAAGTTCTATAAAAAGGAATTAGAAGATTAGTTTGTACTTTATTCTATATCTAGTGATAATAAATTTATAATGTGAACAATTTGATATATTACCATTTATTGTATTAGTTTGTAATTTACTTGTGTATCTAATGATAAAAATTTGAGAATGTAAACCTTTTGATGTATTAATCGTTATTATAACAAATTGTGTTGATTACAGAATATATCTGATACTTTTAATTATTTGTAATGGATTAAGATAGATATATTATCAAATTATATAGTATTAGAAGTAAATAGAGCTAATAATATTTATTTATTTATTTTTGAGTGTAATACAATATATAATGCCTTTATATAGACACAAGTTTGAGTTTATTTTACAATAGTAAGTGTTGGTTGTTTTTCGACAATACTTATACCCGCACTCTGCATTAACAATACTCATTGTTATATTTTAGCTACACAAGTAAAGAAGTGTTCCATTTTTCTTCACTATTAAGTGTGAGTATAAGAAATTATTTTTATAGTATTTAGTTCTTAATAACCCCGTTTCCTAGATCTGCACTGACTCACTAGTCAGTATGCAAAGATTTTTAGAACATTGCATTTCGAAGACCAGTTTAAGTTAACAATATACTCAGATTGTAAGACACTAAATATAGATTGATTGAGAATTGATTTAGACAACGCCGAAGGCAATAATATTGGACAATGAACTGTTGTGTTCTTGAACAATGAACTACTCAATCATATTCTGAAATCATGGGCATTACAAATGTACTTGAAGACTCGGAAATAACTAGCTCCTACCATCATGTTCTCCATGACTTAATCCACTAACAACTTACCTGACTAATGCTGAACAAAACAAAGCTTACTAAATTCGGGAAATAATACAAATGATCAAATAACTGACTCTTAAACAAAACAGAATAATGACATGAAAGACACTTAGTCTATAATGTGAAGTTTGAATCACATTTCAACACCACTTCTTGATTCAAAGCTTCTCATTCCTATCTTGTCCACAAAGTAGCTATGCTTGGCTTGATAAAGTGCTTTTGTAAACAAGTCAGCATGCTATTCATTGGTTCCACAGAACTTCAGCTTAATCTTTCTCCTCTAACACAAGCTGTCTTATGAAATGAAACGACACTTCTATATGCTTAGTTCGTGCATGGAACGTAGGATTCTTGGTCATTGCTATGGCTGATTTGTTGTCACACCAAATGTCTGTAGCTCCTTCTTGCTTGCAGCACAATCAATCAAAAGCTTCCTTAACCACATCACTTTCCTAGCAGCAGATCCTGCACAACATAATTCGCTTCTAAGGATGACAAGGCCACAATTTCTTTTTCTTAGAGCTCCAATTAACAGCTCCTGAACCCAGATTAAACACTGAACCTGAGCAACTCTTTCTATCATCACTACTGCCAGCCCAATCACTATCTGTATAGCCACTCAACATGAACTCAAAACCTTCTTCATACCATATTCCATAGCCCTTAGTTCCCATCACATATTTCATAATTCTTCTAGCAGCACCAAGATGTTGCTTAGTAGGAGAATGCATATACCTTGACAAATGCTCACACAGTAGGCTATGTCTGGTCTTGTGTGAGTAAAATAGTTTAACCCACCAACTAGACTTCTGTATAACTTCTCATCAAAGTGTCTAGTTCCATCTTCTCTTTGGAGTTTCTCATTTGCATTCATAGGCGTGCTGATTGCTTCAGCTTCATCAGTCACAAGGAATTTCTTTAGCAGATCACTTCCATACTTCTGCTGACAAACAAAAATACCACCTCTCTTTGCTTCACCTCAAGCCCAAGAAGTACTGAAGCATACCTAACTCTGTCATCTCAAACTCCTCTGTCATAGCTTGTTTGAATTCAGATAACAAATTTTTTGAAGAGCTAAAGTATATTATGTCATCAACATAAAGACATACTATAATAGAATTCCTTTCACCTTGATTCATCACATATAATGTAGGTTCATTTTCACTCCTTGAGAAACCATTTTCACCAAAGAAAGTATCAATCTGCTATACCAAGCTCTTGGAGCTTGTTTTAATCCATAGAGAGACTTGTTGAGTTTATAGACTTGTTCTCTTCCCTTTCTTAACAAAGCCTATAGGTTGCTCAACATACACTTCCTCTTGCAATTCTCCATTTAAGAAAGCTGACTTCACATCAAACTGAAACACAGGAAGACTTTATGTGCAGAAAAGGCAAGAATTACTCTTACAGTTTCAAACCTGGCAACTGGTGAGAAGGTTTCTTCATAGTCTATACCTTCTCTTTCTGCATATCCCTTTGCTACCAGCCTGGCCTTATGCTTTTGAACACTCCCATCAGTATAGCACTTGACTCCTGAACACCCACTTCAAGCCAATTGTATTTCTGTCTTCTGGAAGTTCAACTAATTCCCAGGTCTGATTCTTTTCAATAGCCTTAATCTCTTCTTTCATAGCAAACTGCCACTCTTGATTGCTTACAACTTCTTCAAAACTTGTTGGCTCATTACAAGTAGAGCAAACACACAAGAGTTGTATATATCTTCCAAGGACCTCATTCCTCTAGATGGAGGTTTCAGTTTGAGGATCCTGAACTAAGGCTGCTTGAACTTGAGCTGGAACTACTTCCACCTACACTGACATGATTGATCTGCTGCACATTTCTTTCAGATGAAGATGCTGGTGTTGATGGATAAGGAGGAAAGGAGTTTCCACTGATGTCATTAGTTGTTGTCTGATTGCTCTCAGCTTCACTATCAAATTCAAAACTGCCACTTCTCAACTTTGATTTTCTTTCATCTGCACTCCATTCCCAACTTCCTTCTTCATCAAATTTCACATTCCTACTGATTATAATCCTCTTAGTTTCAGGATTGTACAATCTGTAGGCTTTAGATGGTGTTGAGTACCCTATGAAAGATCACTTTTCAGCCTATCCCTAGTTTCCTCTTTGATTAACTAGAGTGTAGGCTACACACCCAAAAATTCTGAGATGATTCACACTTGGTGATTCTCCTCTCCATGCCTCAAGTGGAGTTCTGTTAAGCACAACTTTAGTAGGTGAAATATTCAATATGTAGACAGCTGCATCTACTGCCTCACCCCAGAACATGTGTGGAAGGTTCTTTGCCCTTATCATACTTCTAGCCATCTACACAATTGTTCTATTCTTTCTTTTTGCCACTCCATTCTGTTCAGGAGTGTAAGGTGCAGTTAAATCTCTTCTTATTCCATTTGCATCACAGAATTCATCAAATTCCTTGGATAAGAACTCTCCACCTCTGTCTGTTCTCAAAGCCTTGATTCTCAGACCACTTTCATTCTCCACTAGAGCCTTGAATTTCTTGACACTTTCAAAGGCTTCTTACTTGGCCTTTTGAAAAGTAAACCCAGCTCATCCTAATGTAATCATCAGTAATCAAGAAGAAGTACTTGCTTCCTCCTAGTGAATCAGTTCTCATAGGACCACAAAGATCATCATGTAAGAGCTCAAGGCAGCTACTTGCTCTCCATGCTTTTCCTTTAGGAAATGATCCCTTAGCTTGTTTACCATAGATGCAGCCTTCACATAACTCAAGCTCACCTATCTTTGGAAGACCATTTACCATGTTCTTTGATTCCATCAGCTTTAGACCTTGCACATTAAGATGACCATATCTCAGATGCAACAACTTTGCTTCTTCATCTCCTCTTATCATCAAGGTTGTTTCCATCTTTCTGACAATGCAACAAGAAAGACTCTATTCCTTTCCATAGGAACTTTCACCACTACATTACTTGTAGTTGTATCCTTAATTACACAACAATCATCCTCAAACAGAACAGAGAAACCAGTTTGCAACAATTGACCAACACTGAGCTAGTTGTGAGCTAACAGAGGCACTAGTTGAACGTCATGAATGAGCTTTGGTTTACCTTCACTGGTGACTAACGAAACAGTTCCCTTTCCTTCAATGCTAAGCAGTTTGTTATCTCC